>NC_051403.1:18636989-18664489 GCF_015228065.2 Penaeus monodon | reverse complement strand
AACCACTACTGAATTTGAAACCACGAGGGACGAGCCAACCACAGCACCGAGTCTTTACACTGACATATGCAGTGACGTGAATAATCCCCTTGGTAATTTTGGTTGTTTGTATGTGTGACAAAAGAACAAGGAATCTTTGAAATAAATTTTGTGATATTATTTTGTTTTGTTTTCTCGTAATTCTCACATAGATAATGAAGTAAGGTAAATTTTCACATAGATAATGAAGTGTGGCTTGATTCTGGCATGAGCGAGGACTTTAAATCCCCAAATTACCCATCTGAATATAATGCTGATGACAAAGTGGAATGGGCGTTTTGTGTGAGTACTGGCTTATACACACTTAAGGGTTACTAATATTAGAAAGTCTACATTGTATTATTTTTCTTTGTACTTTAAAGAAAATAAAGTTATGTTCAAACAAAAAATTATAAGGAATAAGTTGAAATATCATATTACTGTCCTTGGCGTTTTCTTGTCGCCTTAGGACTTCTGTGATGCTTCGTACCAAAACTTATAAACCATGAGCATTTTCATTTTATCTTCATGGTACATTTCTTTCCGCAGGCCGTAGAATCCAGTGATAGAATAATGATAACCTGTGAAGACTTTGAAGTCGGCTTAAAGATTCTGACATGTATGGACGATTTGTTAACCATCTCCACAGCTCCGACACCTAACATGTTAGTATCCAGGTCGTATACAAAGCATGACCAATAATTATCCCTTGTTAAATTGGGGATACTTTAATCCCTTCTCAAGTAGGTCTTCTGGCTCTCAACGCACTTTAAATCAGCTTTCTCCTCGGTACTGAAAAGTTTCTTGAAGTCATATTGTGAGGTGACTTGTGTTTCCCTTTATCTACGGTTACAGTTCAGAGTGTCATATTATCAGTAAGGAGTAATGTTGTTTTTCAGTATCGAAAGGTAGTGCATCGCAATAGCAAAAAGAGTTGTAGGCAGGGTTGATCTGATGTCTTTATCTTCATGCCGCCCCCGCCCAGAACACATGAAAGGGAACACGCAGGGCAGCTTATGATTTAAAAAAAAAAGGACTTCAAGCGGATGTTTCTTGTAGGAACGACCGCTGAGTTATGAGTCGTAAGCTAGGAGTCTTGCGTTAAAAGAATTCGAAGTTTTCTCATTTTAACAAAAGGCCAAGTACTTTTTGGAAAGAAAAAAGTAAGAGAATAATAATAGACAAACTTGCGCACACACACACACGCTTCAAAGAGAGCTTCAAACATTAAACTTTAGTATTGCTAATCCTTAATTACTGATTTTAACACAGGTACTGCGGAAAAGACGGACCCAAATTTGTTGTGACGACTGAACGCGGGACGACAGTCATCTTATTCACAAACAACAGATTGAACTTCAAAGGTTTCCGGTGTACAGCTACGGTTGTGGGTCCTACAACGGTTGTAGATGAAACTATGCCTTTAACACCTCATACACCTCATAAACTAATCTGCAGCGACGCCAGCAATCCGGCAGGTGAAGTCAACTATTTAATATCATTCTTGTAGATCATGTAGCTATATTTTTAAAAAAATATCACACACACACACACACACGTTATTCTAAAATTGGCACTCTCTTCCTTTGCTTCTTTAGGCAATGAGATATGGTTAGACCCGCAAAAGAGCGAAATCTTCACCTCCCCAAACTACCCTTCAAAGTATGGAAACGGAGACAGCGCGGAATGGGTATTCTGTGTGAGTACTGAATCGATTCTGACTTACCTCAAACATGTAATCCAGATCAATACGTGAATAAACTGAAGCACACCCCTTATTTATACAATCAATTTACCTACCTACAGGCCGTGAATCCCAATGATAGAATTATGATAACCTGTAGCGAATTCGAAGTTGGGTTGAAGATTCTGAGATGTATGGACGACACTCTCTCAATATCTACAGCTCCGTTGCCCAAGGTGTGAGTAGACTGAGCAGGAAAATGATATCTTTTAAGGTCGTCAGCTGTTTGTTAGACAGATTATTCTGAAATAAGTATAACTCACTGTCGTGGTTTTGATTGAAAAGTGACCTAATTTCTACAGCTACTGTGGGCGTGACGGACCAAGATTCGTTGTAACGACGGAACGTGGAACAAAAATAACTTTCTTTGCCAACGACGCGTTAAACTTCAGAGGTTTCCAGTGTAGAGCATCGGCGGTTAATCCTTCTGCGACTATTTCCATGTCAACAAATGAGGTGTCGACAGATGAAATGACTGCTGTATACACTGATAAATTATCTAACAATAAACCGTCTGTTACGTCCGTTACCACTGAAACATCATCCTCACAAATACCCATCACTGAAGCCATTGTCACCGTTGAAATTGGAACGACAGAAAACGATACTGTTTCAACAACTCACACACAAACTGTTAGGGGGCCGGAGTCGTTCACCAGTACAGTTTCATCTTCTTCAACAACATTTATGACAGTGTTTACTCACATCTGCAACGATGTTAATAATCCTAAAGGTAAGTTACTCAAATCAAGAGTAAGTATTGACTAAAGCTTGATAAATGCAAGATTTTAGTATCTCGGTAAATGATATCTATTTCTTATAAATAACAAATTGGCTCTCAGTTTCATAATTATTGACACAGAAAATGAAGTGTGGCTGCACAGAGGAGCTAATCAGACCTTCACGTCCCCGAACTATCCACTGAAGTACAAAAACAGGGATAGTAGAGACTGGGTGTTCTGCGTAAGTGATCCACCTTTTTAATCTAATCTGTAATAT
Organism: Penaeus monodon; assembly: GCF_015228065.2. Taxonomy (NCBI): domain Eukaryota; kingdom Metazoa; phylum Arthropoda; class Malacostraca; order Decapoda; family Penaeidae; genus Penaeus; species Penaeus monodon. The sequence goes on along the minus strand of NC_051403.1, from coordinate 18,661,728 downwards.
AGGATCTAAAAAATCTGATTAAAAAATTCTATGACAATGTGAGATATGTGCTCAAGTTTATTCTGATGCCTGACTTTCATGCTGTGTTAATAATGATAATATAAAATAATAGATGTGTGATAAGTGAAAATAACATAAATGTCTTGATGTAATGGTTATTTTAGTCTGTTTCTTACCTGATAGGAAAAAAAAAACGAGAATGGTAAGTATATAAGTCGTACAGATATATAGAAAAATAGACAGAGAAACTGATAAGCAAACAGACAGGGAGATAAATATACATATATCATACATGCATTATTAGGTAGGCTTATATAGAGTATTTCAATACATCGGTCGACAGTCTATCTCATCACAAAACAAATCCTTAATTTGGGGGAATGTGGGGCTCAGCTGGCGGCCAGATGTAGGGTTATTTACCAAATACTTCAAGATTACTATTACTATGGCGCTACTTACCACTTCTTGTAGTCTTGTAGATGACTGAACAAACTAACCTCTGTGTTCACCTACTACTATTACATGACAGAAATTTCGTTTGTAAATTTAGACTTAATACTTACAGGCTGTTAACCCAGGCGACAGAATAATGATATCTTGCGATGATTTTCACGTTGGCATAAATTATAATTCCTGCATGGACGATACTTTTACTATCTCTGCAGCTCCCTGCCCCAACACGTGAGTTTTATTAATATTTGTTATTAATTATTACTTCTTGTATCTACCTTCCCTGTTATATATTTTACCACTACCATTTCCATGATTTCTGTTGCATTCTAATTCCTTAACATATATTTATGAATGCTTTCCCTTATTACATGTTTATTGATTACTACAGGGCCACAGAAAGAAAAGAATTGAATTAGTGTTAACTTGAATTTTCTTTCGAACACAGTTATTGCGGAAATGACGCACCCAATTCTGTAGTAACGACTGACCGCGGGACAATTGTCAACTTCTTCGTAAATGGGAGATTCAGATTCAAAGGGTTTCGGTGTACAGCATCAGCAGTAAATCCTGCTGACTTCGCTGACATTTTGGAGACGACCACTGTGGAAGCGCCACCTGTTAGTAAAGTGGCCATTGCTACTGAAGTGAACATCTTTACAACTACCGAAAAACGAATAACAACCAGTGAGGTGAAAAACACTAATGAGGTGGAACCAACAGAACTACCAAGCACCAGCACAGAAACTGCTGCCAGCCAATTGACAACTATCAAGTATCTACCAACCGCTAGTGTAGTAACATATAACACAGAACTATCAACAATCGACGAAAGGACAACATCTAAAATCATGTCAACCACAAGCAATTTGACAACAATCAAGGACCTAACAGTCACTGAAGTGACTACCAACGAAAATCTACCAGACAGCAGTAAAGTGACGACAACCAGTGATTTACAAAGCACCAATGAAGCAAAAGCTACCAATGATCTAACAACAGTCATTGATAAGCCAACCTCCAGTGAAGTGCCAGTAACCAAAGATCTGCCTACAACCAGTGAAGTGACAACCCATGGCATCCTAGCCACGAGTAAAATGGTAATTACCAAATATCTTCCAACCACAAGTAAAGTGAGTAAAGTGGCAGCCACTAAAGATCAGCCAACCACAAATAAAATGACAATAACCGAAGATTTGCCAATCACCACTGAAGTGACCATCAAAGTTCTGGCAACCACCAGTGAGGTAATAAGCAAAGACATGCCATCCACCAGTGAAGTGACAGCCACCAAAGATCTGCCAACCACCAGTGAAGTGACAACCAAAGATCTGTCAACCACCAGTGAAGTGACAACCAAAGACATGCCATCCACCAGTGAAGTGACAGCCACCAAAGATCTGCCAACCACCAGTGAAGTGACAACCAAAGATTTGACAACCACCAGTAAAGTGACAACCAAAGACATGCCAACCACCAGTGAAGTGACAGCCACCAAAGATCTGCCAACCACCAGTGAAGTGACAGCACCAAAGATCTGCCAACCACCAGTGAAGTGACAACCCACCAAAGATCTGCCAACCACCAGTGAAGTGACAACCAAAGACATGCCAACCACCAGTGAGTGACAACCAAAGATTTGCCTTACCAACCAGTGAAGTGACACCCAAGGATCTGCCAACATCCAGTGAAGTGACAACCAATGATCTGTTAACCACCAGTGAAGTGACAACCAAAGACATGCCATCCACCAGTGAAGTGACAGCCACCAAAATCTGCCAACCACCAGTGAAGTGACAACCAAAGATCTGCCAACCACCAGTGAAGTGACAACCAAAGATCTGCCAACCACCAGTGAAGTGACACCAAAGATCTGTCAACCACCAGTGAAGTGACAGCCACAAGATCTGCCAACCACCAGTGAAGTGACAGCCACAAGATCTGTCAACCACCAGTGAAGTGACAGCCACTAAAGATCTGCCAACCACCAGTGAAGTGACAGCCACCAAAGATCTGCCAACCACCAGTGAAGTGACAGCCACCAAAGATCTGCCAACCACCAGTGAAGTGACAGCCACTAAAGATCTGCCAACCACCAGTGAAGTGACAGCCACCAAAGATCTGCCAACCACCAGTGAAGTGACAGCCACTAGAGATCTGCCAACCACCAGTGAAGTGACAGCCACCAAAGATCTGCCAACCACCAGTGAAGTGACAGCCACTAGAGATCTGCCAACCACCAGTGAAGTGACAGCCACCAAAGATCTGCCAACCACCAATGAAGTGACATCCACCAAAGATCTGTCAACCACCAGTGAAGTGACATCCACCAAAGATCTGCCAACCACCAGTGAAGTGACAGCCACTAGAGATCTGCCAACCACCAGTGAAGTGACAGTCACCAAAGATCTGTTAACCACCAGTGAAGTGACAGCCACCAAAGATCTGCCAACCACCAGTGAAGTGACAGCCACTAAAGATCTGCCAACCACCAGTGAAGTGACAGCCACTAGAGATCTGCCAACCACCAGTGAAGTGACAGCCACAGAGATCTGCCAACCACCAGTGAAGTGACAGCCACTAAAGATCTGCCAACCACCAGTGAAGTGACAGCCACCAAAGATCTGCCAACCACCAGTGAAGTGACAGCCACCAAAGATCTGCCAACCACCAGTGAAGTGACAGCCACCAAAGGTCTGCCAACCACCAGTGAAGTGACAGCCACCAAAGATCTGCCAACCACCAGTGAAGTGACAGCCACCAAAGATCTGCCAACCACCAGTGAAGTGACAGCCACCAAAGATCTGCCAACCACCAGTGAAGTGACAGCCACTAGAGATCTGCCAACCACCAGTGAAGTGACAGCCATCAAAGATCTGAACCACAGTGAAGTGACAACCAAAGACTGCCAACCACCAGGAAGTGACAACCAAAGATCCACCAGATAAAATGACAGCACCAAAGGTCTGCCAACCACCAGTGAAGTGACAGCCACCAAAGATCTGTCAACCACCAGTGAAGTGACAACCAAAGATCTGCTAACAACCAGTGACGTGACAACCAAAGACATGCCATCCACCAGTGAATTGACAACCAAAGATCTGTCAACCACCAGTGAAGTGACAACCAGAGTCCCAGACAAGTGAAGTGACAACCAAAGACTTGACAACCACCAGTGAAGTGACAGCCACCAAAGATCTGCCAACCACCAGTGAAGTGACAACCAAAGATCTGCCAACCACCAGTGAAGTGACAGCCACTAAAGATCTGCCAACCACCAGTGAAGTGACAACCAAAGACATGCCAACCACCAGTGAAGTGACAACCAAAGAGATCTGCCAACCACCGGGAAGGACAACCAAAATGCCAACCACCAGTGAAGTGACAACCAAAGACATGCCAACCACCAGTGAAGTGACAACCAAAGATCTGCCAACCACCAGTGAAGTGACAACCAAAGATCTGCCAACCACCAGTGAAGTGACAGCCACCAAAGGTCTGCCAACCACCAGTGAAGTGACAACCAAAGACATGCCAACCACCAGTGAAGTGACAACCCAAAGATCTGCCAACCACCAGTGAAATGACAGCCACCAAAGGTCTGCCAACCACCAGTGAAGTGACAGCCACTAGAGATCTGCCAACCACCAGTGAAGTGACAGCCAAAGATCTGCCAACCACCAGTGAAGTGACAGCCACCAAAGATCTGCCAACCACCAGTGAAGTGACAACCAAAGATTTGAGAACCACCAGTGAAGTGACAGCCAAAGACATGCCAACCACCAGTGAAGTGACAACCAAAGATCAGTCAACCACCAGTGAAGTGACAGCCACTAAAGATCTGCCAACCACCAGTGAAGTGACAATCAAAGACATGACAATCACCAGTGAAGTGACAACCAAAGATCTGCCAACCACCAGTGAAGTGACACCCAAGGACTTGACAACCACCAGTGAAGTGACAACCACTAAAGATTTGCCAACCACCAGTGAAGTGACACCCAAGGATCTGCCAAACACCAGTGAAGTGACAACCAAAGATCTGTCAACCACCAGTGAAGTGACAACCAAAGATCTGTTAACCATCAGTGAAGTGACACCCAAAGACATGCCATCCACCAGTGAAGTGACAACCAAAGATCTGTCAACCACCAGTGAAGTGACAACCAAAGACTGCCAACCACCAGTGAAGTGACAGCCACCAAAGATCTGCCAACCACCAGTGAAGTGACAGCCACCAAAGATCTGCCAACCACCAGTGAAGTGACAGCCACCAAAGATCTGCCAACCACCAGTGAAGTGACAGCCACCAAAGGTCTGCCAACCACCAGTGAAGTGACAGCCACCAAAGGTCTGTCAACCACCAGTGAAATGACAGCCACCAAAGATCTGCCAACCACCATAGAAGTGACTACCAAAGATCTACCAACAACTAGTGAAGTGGCAACCAAAGATCTGTCAAACACCAGTGAAGTGACCGTCACCAAAGATCTGCCAACCACCAGTGAAGTGACAACCAAAGATCTGCCATCCACCAGTGAAGTGACAGTCACCAAAGATCTGCCAACCACCAGTGAAGTGACAGTCACCAAAGATCTGTCAACCACCAGTGAAGTGACAGCCACCAAAGATCTGTCAACCACCAGTGAAGTGACAGCCACCAAAGGTCTGCCAACCACCAGTGAAGTGACAGCCACCAAAGATCTGCCAACCACCAGTGAAGTGACAGTCACCAAAGATCTGCCAACCACCAGTGAAGTGACAGCCACCAAAGATCTGTCAACCACCAGTGAAGTGACAGCCACCAAAGATCTGCCAATCATCAGTGAAGTGACAGCCACCAAAGATCTGCCAACCACCAGTGAAGTGACATCTAAAGACTTGACAACCACCAGTGAAGTGACAGCCACCAAAGATCTGCCAACCACCAGTGATGTGACAACCAAAGATATGTCAACCACCCGTGAAGTGACAGTCACCAAATATCTGCCAACCACCAGTGAAGTGACATCCACCAAAGATCTGTTAACCACCAGTGAAGTGACAGCCACCAAAGATCTGCCAACCAAAGACTTGACAACCACCAGCGAAGTGACAGCCACCAAAGATCTGCCAACCAAAGACTTGAGAACCACCAGTGAAGTGACAACCAAAGATCTGCCAACCGCCAGTGAAGTGACAACCAAAGATATGTCAACCACAAGTGAAGTGACAGCCACCAAAGGTCTGCCAACTACCAGTGAAGTGACAACCAAAGATTTAACAACCACCAGTGAAGTGACAACCAAAGATCTGCCAACCACCAGTGAAGTGACAACCAAAGATCTGCCAACCATCAGTGAAGTGACAACCAAAGATCTGTCAACCACCAGTGAAGTGACAACCAAAGATCTGTCAACCACCAGTGAAGTGACAGCCACCAAAGATCTGCCAACCCACAGTGAAGTGACAACCAAAGATCTGTCAACCATCAGTGAAGTGACAGTAAGAAAAGATCTGCCAACCACCAGTAGTGACAACCAAAGATCTGCCAACCATCAGTGAAGTGACAGTCACCAAAGATCTGTCAACCACCAGTGAAGTGACAACCAAAGTTCTGCCAACCACCAGTGAAGTGACAGCCACCAAAGATCTGCCAACCACCAGTGAAGTGACAGCCACCAAAGATCTGCCAACCACCAGTGAAGTGACAACCACTAAAGTTCTGCCAACCACCAGTGAAGTGACAGCACCAAAGATCTGTCAACCACCAGTGAAGTGACAGCCACCAAAGGTCTGCCAACCACTAGTGAAGTGACAGCCAAAGATCTGCCAACCACTAGGGAAATGACAACCAAAGATCTGTCAACCACCAGGGAAATGACAGCCACTGAAGATCTGCCAACCACCAGTGAAGTGACATCCACCAAAGGTCTGCCGACCACCAGTGAAGTGACATCCACCAAAGGTCTGCCAACCACCAGTGAAGTGACAGTCACCAAAGATCTGCCAACCACCAGTGAAGTGACAGTCACCAAAGATCTGCCAACCACCAGTGAAGTGACAGCCACCAAAGACCTGCCAACCACCAGTGAAGTGACACCCAAAGATCTGTCAACCACCAGTGAAGTGACAGCCACCAAAGATCTGCCAACCACCAGTGAAGTGACACCCAAAGATCTGTCAGCCACCAGTGAAGTGACAACCAAAGATCTGCCAACCACCAGTGAAGTGACACAAACAAATATCTGCCAACCACCAGTGAAATGACAACCAAAGATCTGCCAACCACCAGTGAAGTGACAACCACTAGAGATCTGCCAACCACCAGTGAAGTGACAGCCACTAAAGATCTGCCAACCACCAGTGAAGTGACAGTAAGAAAAGATCTGCCAACCACCAGTGAAGTGACAGCCACCAAAGATATGCCAACCACCAGTGAAGTGACAACCAAAGATCTGTCAACCACCAGGGAAATGACAGCCACTAAAGATCTGCCAACCACCAGTGAAGTGACAACCAAAGATCTGCCAACCACCAGTGAAGTGACAACCAAAGATCTGCAGTGACAGTCACCAATGCCAACACCAGTGAAGTGACAGCCACCAAAGATCTGCAACCATGATAAAGTACAGCACCAAAGACATGCCACCACCAGTGAATGACACACTAAGATCTGCAACCACCATGAAGTGACCAAATCTCACAAATGAGTGACACCAAGATCTGCAACCAGTAGGCATACCAATTGCCACAGAAGTACAGCACCAGTGCCAACACCAGTGTCACTGCCCAAGTTCACAAATCTGCACATAGATCCACAAATCTCCAACACCTGTCACAGTTACACGGTAACATGACAGTGTCAACTTCCTACGACGCAACCACCAGTGAATGACACAAAGATCTGCCAACCACCAGTGAAGTGACATCCACCAAATATCTGCCAACACACCATGAAATGACAACCAAAGATCTACCAACCAACCATGACAGTGAATTACACCAAATCTGCAACACCAGTGAAATGACAACCAAAGATCAGCCAACCACCAGTGAAGTGTCAACCAAAGATCTGCCAACCAACAGTGAAGTGACAACCACCAAAAATCTGCCAACCATAGTGGAGTGATATTCAGCAAAGCTCTTCCAACCACAAGTGAAGTGATATTCACGAAAGAACTGCCAACCACTAGTGAAGTGACAGTCACCAGAGATCCACTAAGCACTATCGAAGGGACAATCAACAAAGATCTGCCAACCACTAATAAAGTGATTATCAAAGATCTGTCAACCACTATTGAAGTGACAACCAAAGATCTGCCAACCACTAATAAAGTGACAACCAAAGATATGCCAACCACCAGTGAAGTGACATCCACCAAAGATCTGTTAACCAATGGTGAAGTGACAACAACCAAAGATCTGCAACCACCAGTGAAGTGACATCTAATACTGAAGTGAGAATAACCACTAGTGAAGTCACAACTAAAGGTCTACGAAGGACGAGTGAAGTGACAGCCACTAAAGATCGGCTAACAACTTGTGAAGTGACAATAACCAATAATCTACTAACCTCCAATGATCTAACCTTCAATGAAGTGACAACTCATATGGTAACTACCAGTGAAGTAACAACGATTAGAGGTCGGCCAGGCACCAGTGAAATGGCAACTACCAAAGATATGTCAACCATTGATAAAGTAACAAAAACTAAAGACTATCTGTCCACCAGTGAATTGACACACACTAACCCTATTTCAGTATCTAATGTAAGTACAGTTTCTACTATTGGTGCAGACTCTACTGCCAATACAGCATCCAATGTGTCTACTACCAATATAACACCCAGTGCCACTACAGGTTCCACTGCAAGTACAACATCTGGCAACATAGCATCTACTGAATCAACAATGTCCGACGGTACTACAGTGTTTACTGTCACTACAGCACCAACTGCTACATCATCGTCTATAACAGCTGCAACATCTAATGCAACTACAGTGTCCAATAACACTGCAGCATACAATGTAAATACAATGTCTACTGCTGCCGTAACTTCTAATGTAATCACAGCATCTACTGCTGCTACGGCATTTAGTGCCATTACAGCTTCCACCACTACAACATCCAATGGAACTACTATGTATATTAGCAATACAACATTTATTGCTCCTACAACATCTGACGTTTCAGCAATCACTGGTAAAGTATCTGATGCTACAGTGATTACTGAAACAACAGCAATTATTGATGCCATGTTTACTACTACTCTAGCATCCAATGCCACCACAGCATATACCACCGATGGAGTATCTAATGCTACTTCTGTGCCTGATGCATCTGCTTACAGTACAGCATCTGTTGTTACTGCAGCATCTACTGACACTGTGAAATATAACGCAACCACAGTATCGGCTGGTTTTGCAGGATCTGATGCTACTGCACCTTCTGTTGCCACTATTAAATTTAATTCTACTGCAACAGCTACTGCTATGGCAACACATACTACCATTACAGCTACAGATACTATAGATTCTAAAAATACTTCAGTTACCAAGACATTAACAATGGCTACTACCAATGCAACATCCAGTGCTCTTAAAAATTCTGCTGCTACTGCAGTACACATAGCACAGCAGCATTGACTGCCACAACATCAAATGATATCACAATGTCTACTAAGACATCATCCAGTGCTACTACATCAACTAGAGATCCTACAGCATTCACTGAAACAACAGTGTCCAGCAATGGTTTAGCATTTAATACTTCTGTAGCATCTGCTGCCTCTTCAGCATCCATTATAACAATGTCTTCAGATAGTAAGATATCAAATACTATGACAGCATCTGTGGAATCATTAGGATTTCCTGGAAGTACAACAACCACTGCAGCCTCTGATAATACTGCAGCATCTAGTAACAATACAGTATCTTCTGCCACAACAAAACCCGGCGATAATACAGCATCATCTGCCACTACAACCTCTTCTGCAGTGACAGCAGTGCCTACTAAGACTACAGCATCTAATACTACCACATCTGCCAATACAGTGTTTGTCCACAGCACAGAATCTGATGCTACTACAGTGTTTGCTACTGCTGTAGGACCTAGTGTTACTACAACATCTACTACCAATACAACAGTTTATGTTAGTGCAGCACCTAATGCTACTTCGCCATCATTGGTACTTAATGTCACTGCAACACCCATTCATACTAATGTGTCTATCATTGTAACACATTGTGCTAATTCAATGTCCAAAAACATCACATCAAATGATACTAAGGAGTCTACTATCATTTTAGCCTCCAATGATACAACAGCATCTACTAGCACAGTAGTATTCAATACTACAATAGTAACTAACACAGGGTCTGCTACCAATACAGTATCACATGTTACATTGTCTTCACCTAGTGCAGTGTCTACTATCAATGCAACCTCTAATGACCACATAGCATCTACTGACACTATAGCATCCGATGGTGCTGCAGAATTTACCGAGACTCCATATAACACCTCATCAGTATCTAATATTCCTACAGGATCTACTGCCCCTACAAAATTCAATGCTACTACAATGCCTCCTGCCATTACAGCAGCCAATGGTACAGCATCTGCAGACAATACAGTATCAAATGCTATTCTGTCTTCTAACATTACAGCATTTAATGCAACCACAGCATCTACAAATGCTATAACTTCAAATGGTACAACCTCTACTAAAATCATAATATCCAATACTACTATAGTGTCTGTTACCAATGTGGTAGCTACTGCCACTATCACATCTGCCAACATCACTGCATCTACTGCTACACCTGAAACTACTACATCGTCTAACAGTACACTATCCAACGATATAACAGTATCAACTACCACTACAGCAGTCAGTGTTACTACAACATCTGCCAACACTACAGCACCCAAGACTGCATTACCATCAACTAATACAACAGCTACTAATGCAGATACAATTTCTGCTATCACAACAACGGTAAAAACATCTTCAGTGTCTTCCAAAGATACCACAACCAATGCAACGTTTTCTGATGCAGTAACAAATTCCACTATGTTGTATACTGCCACCACAGCCTCAAGTGCTTCTACTGCCACTACAGCAAGGAATGCTACTGTAGTGTCTATTACCATAAAAGAATCTGTTCCTACTACAGTGTCAGCTACAATATCTAATGATACAGCAGTATTGACTACTAATGACAGTACAGTGCCACCCAAATCTACTATAGCATCTAACATTGCAACATTTAACAACAATACTAGAATATCGAATTCTACTACAGTTTCTTCAACCATAACAGTATTGAGTTCAATTGAAGACACTACTCACTCAACTGAATCTGAAACTATTACTGCATCTGCCATTACAAATTCCATGGAAACGGCAACATCCAACAGAACTTCAACTACTGTCAATCAAATATCTAGTGCTACCATTACTGCAGCAGACAGAGCTACTTCAGCATCTGCTGACACTACAGTAACTGATGCTACCATAGAGTCTACCATTGCATCCTACAATATATCAGTATCAAGTACCACTGAAGTGTTAGATGCTACCACAGCTTCTATTGACATTGCAGCATCTAATGCTACAATACCATCTGTAACCACTACATTATCAAAACCTACTGAAGCATCTACCCTCATTATGGAATCCAGTGCTACCACAGAGTCTATTATTACAGGAGCATCTACCGACACTGTGGCACTCAATGCTACAGTGCCCACCAACACTACAACACTGAACGTTAAAACATCTACCAACACCACAGCATTCAAAGTTACAACAGGGTCTACTACCAATGTAGTATCCCATGCTACCCCACAGTCAACTGACACTACAGCATCCAGTGTATTTGCTACTGCAACTACTTACACAACTGAATCCAATGCTGTTACAGCATCTAATACAGTACCCACCTTTATTACAGTGCCTGCTAAAATTACTACATCCAATGCTAGTACAGTGACAACTGGCACAACAACATCTACCGCCTCAAAATCATCCAGTGTTACTACAGTTTATAGTGCCACTAAAGTATCCAATTATATGTCAGTATCTAGTGGCACTACAGCAACCAACATAACGTTTGTTTTTGCTAACACTACAGCATCAACTGACAGTAAATCTTTTAATGTCAGTACAATATATGCTGACACCATTGCCTCAACTGAAACCACAGCATACAATTCAGTTCCAGCATCCACTGCTTCTACCATTACAGCATTCAATGATACTACAGTATCTACCAACACTGTAGCACCCAATCCTACTACATCATCGAGTGCCATTTCAGTATCCAATGATACTACAGTATCTACCAGCAATATAGCATCCACTCCTATTATAGTATCTGCTGCTACAGCAATCAATTCTTCTACAGCATCTACTGCTACAGATATAACAGAATATACTACCATAATAACGTACAATGGAAGTGCAACATCGACTGACACTTTAATGACTAATATCACTAAAGAGTCTACTTCAACTACAGCATTCAGTGATACTGGATCAACAGTCTCTACTGTTACTTCGACATTCAATATTACTTTAGCATCTACCAATGCTTCAGTACCCTTCAGCAGAGCTACTTCAAAGTCTACTGCCACTACAGCATCTACTGAATCTACTGCCACTAAATTCAGTTCTACTGCAGCATCCACTGACACTACAATATTTAATCCCACTGTAATGTCTACTTCCACTGCAGCATCTAACACAGGCACAATGATCAAGCATACAATGTCCAATGTTACAAGAACTGCTACTGCAGTAACCAATCATACAACATCTATTAGCCCTCAAGCATCAAATACTACTGCAGTGTTTACAGCCACCACTTTGGCATATGTCAGTAATGATGCTTCAAATTCTACTTCTGCATTTACTGAAACTGCAGCATCCACTACAGTAGCAACATCTAACATTATAACTTCTACTGACAGTACAGAATCCAATGATACAGCAGCATCTACTAACACTAAAGCAACCGACACTACAGCAATAGCTATTGACATAACAGTATCTAATGCTACATCATCTAGTATCACTACAGTATCCTATGCTACAGCAACTTCTACTGACACTACAGAATCTAATGATATATCAGCATCTACTGTCACTACACGATCCAATGACACTATGGCACTCAATAATACTGGAACATTCATTACTACTGACATTACAGCAATTTCTGGAACTACAACACCCTCATTGGGTGCCAATATTACATCAGATGCAAGAACATTGACCGATAATACAGTATTTACCACAGTTACTAGTAACAATGTTACAATGGCATCTACTGCCACTACAGCTGCTACCAAAACTAAAGCATTTAATGCTGCTGTTGCATTCACTGACTCTAAAGCATCTACTGAAAATACAGTATCAGATGCTCCTACACTGTCTCCTGAAAATACATCTAAGTTCATCATGGTCTCTACTATGTCTGTTGAAACTATAGCATTAAATGTACTGCTGAATTTACCGAAACGACATCTGAAACTACTACAGAACCTGCTGTATCTACAGTATTTAATACTACCATAGCATCTGTTGAAACTACAGCATCCATTGCTGCTTCCAAAAATTTAGCTGATGGAATGTCTACTACAGCTGAGATAACCATCAACAATGAAACGTCTAAAAACAATGAACTGTCTACTACCACTGAATTGACTACAATTAGAAAAGCAAGCAGTACCACTGAAGTGTCTTCTACATATCTGGCCGAATATTCTATAGCCACAGAAGAGTGCCTTACCAGTGATACATCTACTACCACTGAAACCTCCCCAGACATGTTTACATCCATGGTGGCTTCTCCGGCTGCTGAGGAATCTTCTAACCAAGAGACATCAGCGGCTACTAGTTTCTTTGCCATGGGGGCATCAACAGATAATGAAACTTCCACTGTCACTGAGATGTATACTACTGGGCTCTCTACTGGAATGTCTAATACTAATGAAGCAATTACTGCCACATTAGAATCTTCAGCTTCTGTGGTATCTATCACTTCTGAAAATTCTGCAGTCCTTGAAGCATCTACAAATATGGAACTTACTAGTCGAGTCTCTACTCTTGCTGAAGCATCTGCTACAACAGAAACGTCTACTTCTTTTGAAGTTCCTACTGCTACTGAGGCATCTGCTATCATATCTACTGCTTCGGAAATCTCTACCATTACTACTACAGAAGTGTCTACCGTCACTGATTCTGAACTATTATCATCACTGAAATGTCAGCTAACATAACAAAACCAAACAATATTATAGTACCAACTACTGAAGATATACAGACCAGTGGTAAAGTTTCTACCACCACTGAAATGTCCAAGAACTATCCAAAGTCCAGCACTGAAGAACCTTTTACTACCACAAAAACATTCTCTTCTAATTTTCCAGGTAAGTTGAATTAAAAGTCTGTTGGGTATTAGTGTAATGGATGTATCAAGGCTGTTCATGAATGTAAATTTAGGAGGGCATTACATAATTATGTGATTGGTAATGAAGAGGGCAACCAAGATTTTTTTATTGTCTGCTTTTGTGAATAATCAGCTGCTTTCACAAAAGGGAGAATAACTACAACTCCAAGTTAGTATCAAAATATACCCGATTTTTCATGCTATGAAAATAATCGAAGGTCATTCAAGAGATCATAAAAGTATGTTTATGAGCCTAAATACATTAATATTATTTTATTCATTGTCTTTTAGCAGAAACAAAATTTATTAATACTGTAGCATTACTTATTATTATTGTCATGAGCATTATTATAATCACGTAAATTGTAGTAATTACTATTTCTGATACAGACTAGCACTTTTTTTTCTTTACATTCATTGATTTAATCAAGTTCTTGATAAACATATTAACTATGAACAGTCAGTGGTCCACCCACAGCCACAGTTAACGAATAAAACAAGATCATCTGTTCCATCTACAGTAATTTTGATATCAACAGGAATTTCTTGGGTCAACGGTTCTAAATCAACGGCTTCTGGTCATACAACATCATCTGTTTCAACATCATCTACACCCACTGCTACTTTAACAACCGTTAACAGTGTGAAGTCAACAGAAACATCACTCTTCCTTGACACCAAGGAAACTGTGGTGCCAAAAATGTCAGCAAAGACTGTTCCATCCACATATTCCGTTTCAACAAGTAAAGATGTAATTACTGTTCCTACAAGACCTTCCACCACAGATCAAATATCACACAGTTCTAAATCTACATCTTCATATTCATTTATTCCCTCTACTGTTTCATCTCTTTCAAAAGAGTTATCTACAGCCACAGCTGATATGGAATTTGCAGCTACATCATTGTCTACAGATTTTAAAGAATCTATCAATTCAGTTAGTACAAAATCAGAACTCCCAGATCAGTATACAGGTTCAGACCAATCTGTAATAGATGAAGAATCTACCACTAAAGAACTTTTTAATCAAAGAGCTGAAGTCTACCATAAATACTGAGTTAATCACACCTGTTAAGTCCATGCCCACTAGCATGTCTTCTAAAGCTTCTGATTCAAATGTGACTGATGTGCCTTATGTAGCATTTGATTCTACTGTCACTACTTTGTATACCACTGCTGCTGAGTCTACCACCAGAAACGTGTCTTCGACAACTTTTAATTTCACTGCCTTCGTTATGACCACAAAAACTTCTGAATATACTACCACTGATGTATTATATTGCTGACTATATTGCCATTTCTACTAAAACTTCTGATTCTATAGCTACTCATGTTTCTATTGAATCTACCATTCCTAGTGAGTCCACCACTACTATACCGACACAAACTTCCGATTTTACTGCCTCTGATATGATGATGAAAACTACTGGCACTGGTATATCTCCCAAAACTGCCAATGATGATTCTACCACTTCACCAAAGTCTACTAGAACTAATTTGCCCACTAAAATATCTGATTCTGTTGCCACTGGTTCTACAACCACTTCTGACTCTACCACCTATTTTAAGTCTTCCAATGCCGGTATATCTGGGAAAAATACTGATTTTACAGCGACTCATGTATTAACACACACTGCTGAGTTTGCGATCACCAAACCTTCAGGTTCTCCTACAACAGATACCAGTCTGCTATCACTGGTATGCAAACCAAAACATTGGATGTCACTGGTGTGTCCACGGAGCATACCAACAATGGTGTATCTAGTAACACTGGTGTGTATACCATTACTGAACTTGTAGCATCAACCACAACATCCGATAGTAATATGTCTACCATCACTACTGTACCAACTGCTATAACAGCTACTACCAGAACAACATCCAATGCTATTACTGCTTCTGCATCATACCACGCAGCAGTAACAACCAATGATAATACAGTGTCTACTGAAATGGATAATCCTTCTCAAACATCAACCACTACAATAATGGCTTCAAATTCTGAAGTGTCTACAGAGGCATCTACCAATGCAGAAAGGTCTACAGCAATTACAGAAATAACAGCTGCTTCAGAAGTGCCTAGTGAAACATCTACCATCACAAAAATAATTTCAAATGCTGCTGATGCAACAACCACTACAAAAATTTCTAGTGCTGCTGAAGCATCAAGTATTACAGAAATGTTTACTGCTGGTAAACAACCATTATCACAAACATTACCACTAGTGCAGTTGAGCCGTCTACCACAACAAATATGTATACCGGTTTTGAAGGGTCAAATGCTACAGCATCTACCACTTCAAAAATATCTACAGCAGAAATAACTACCGCTTATGAAATGTCTGTTGCTACTGAATCATCTATAACTGCGGAAATGTCCACCACTTCTGAAGTGTTTATTGCATCTGAAATGTCGAGTGCTGCTGAAACATCAACGACTTCAGATATATCTACCGTTTCTGAAATGTCTGTTACTGCTGAAGTAACTCCCACTACAGAAATATCTACTGCTTATGAAGTATCTAGTGATGCTGAACATCTAACTCGACAGACATGCCTATCGCTTCTGAAGTGTCTACTGCTGCTGAAACATCTACCACTACAGAAATGTCTATTGCTTCTGAAGTGTCTGGTGCTGCTGAAGCATCCATATCTACAGAAATGTCTGTCACTTCCATAGTGTCGAGTACTGCTGAAGCATCCGCTTCTGAAGTGTCTAAAGCTGCTGAAGCATCCAACTCTATAGAAATGCCAATCGCTTCTGAAGTGTCTAATGCTGCTGAAGCATCCACTATTTCAGAATTATCTACTACTTCTGAAGTGTCTAGAGCGACTGAAACGTCTATTACAGAAATATCCACCGCTTCTGAAGTGTCTGGTGCTGCTGAAGCATCCATCACTGCAGAAATGTTTGCTGTTTCTGAAGTGTCTAGTGCTGATGAAACATCCAGCTCTACAAAAATGTCTGCTGCTTGTGGAGTGTCTAGTGCTGCCGTAACAACTACTACTGAAATGTCTACCGCTTCTGAAATGTCTAATGCTGCTGAAACATCTACTAATATAGAAATATCTTCTGCCGACACATCTACTACAGAAATGTCTACCGGTTCTGAAGTGTCTAGTTCTGCTGAGGCATTCACTTCTACAGAAATATCTACTGCTTCTGAAGTGTCTAGTGCAGCTGAACCATCTACCACTGAAATGTCTAGTGCTGGTGAAACATCTGCCACTGCAGAAATGTCTGCCGCTTCTGAAGTGTCAAGTGCTGCTGAAACACCAACGAAAATGTTTACTGCCGCTGAAGCATCCACCTCTACTGAAATATCTACCACTTCTGAAGTGCTGCTGGACTTTACAGAAAGTCTCTGTTCTGTGGTACTGTTTCTGAAGTGTCTAGTGCTGCTGAAGCTTCCAACTCTACAGAAATGTCTACCGCTTCTGAAATGTCTAGTGTTGCTGAAGCATCCAACTCTACAGGAATGTCTACCGTTTCTGAAGTGTCTAGTGCTTAGAAACATCTACAAAAATGTATACTACTTCTGATTACCCTAGTGCTGCTGAAACTTCCAAATCACAAGAAATTTTACTACTTCTGAAGTGTCTGGTGCTGCTGAAGTATCTACCACTACAGAAATGGCTTCCTCTCCTAAAAGCCTAGTGCAGCTGAAACATCTACAGAAATATCTACTGCTTCTGAAGTATCCAGTGCTGCTGCTATATCTACTACTGAAATGTCTACCGTATCTGAAGTGTCTAGTGATGCTGAAACATGTACCACTCCAGAAATGTCTACCACTTCTGATGTGTCTAATACTGCTGAAGTGCTTGGTGCTGCTAAAACATCTACTACAGAAGTGCCTACCGTTGCAGAAATGTTTAGAACTGCTAAAACATCTATTACAAGAATGTCTACCGATTCTAAATTGTCTAGTGTTGGTGAAGCATCTAACTCTGCAGAAATGTCAGCCTCTCCTGAAGTGTCTTATGCTGCTGAAGCATTTAGCTCTACAGAAATGTCTATGGCTTCTGAAGTGTCTAGTGCTGCTAAAATATCTACTACAGAAATGTCTACTACTTCTGAAGTGTTTAGCACTGCTGAAACATCCAACTCTACAGACACGTTTACCGCTTCTGAAATTTCTAGTGCTGCTGAAGCATCTAACTCTACAGAAATATCTACCGCTTCTGAAGTGTCTAGTGCTGCTGAAGCAACTACTAATGAATTGTCTAGTACTGCTGAAATATCTAATACTACAAAAATATCTACTGCTTCTAAAGTGACTAGTGCTGTTGAAGTATCCACCTCTACTGAAATGTCTACCGCTTCTGAAGTGTCTAGTGCTCCTGAAACATCCTGTACTTAAAAGTCTACCACTTCTGAAGTGTTTAGCGCTGCTGAAGTATCTACTGAAGTGTCTAGTGCTCTTAATACATCTACCACTGCGGAAATGTCTACCGCTTCTGAAGTGCCTAATGCTGCATCAACCACTGAAGTGTTTAATGCTGCTGATACATCTACCACTGCAGAATTGTCTACCGATTCTGAAGCGTCTAGTGCTGCTGAAACATCCATCTCTACAGATTTGTCTCCCGCTGCTGAAGCATCTGACACTACATATGTCTACCGCTTCTGAAGTCTCTCATGCTACTGAAACATCTACTACTACAGAAAAGTCTGCTGAAACATCCAACTTTACTGAAATGTCTTCCGCTTCCGAAATATCTAGTGCTGCTGAAACATCTACCACTGCAGAAATGTCTACCGCTTCTGAAGTGTCTAGTATTGCTGAAGCATCCAAGTCTAAAGAAATGTCTACCACTTCTGGTGTGTCTAATGCTACACTTACCACTACAGAAATGTCTGCCGTTGCCGAAGTAAGTGTCTAGTGCTGCTGAATCATCTATAACTGGCGTGTCTAATGCTGCTGAAGCATCTACCACTGCTGCCGCTGAAGCATCCAACTCTATCGAAATTTCTAGTGCTGCTAAAACATTCATTGCTACAGAAATGTCTACCGCTTCTGAAGTGTCTCATGCTACTGAAATATCCACCTCTACAGAAATTTCTACCGCATCTGAAGTGTTTGTTGCTGCTGAAGCATACAGCATTTCAGAAAAGTCTACCTCTTCTGAAGCGTCTAGTGCTACTGGAGCATCTACTACAGAAATTTATATTTCCGAAGTGTCTCGCGATGTTGAAAAATCTACCATTGCAGACATGTCCGCTTCTGAAGCGTCTAGTACTGCTGAAGCATCTACCACTGAAGTGTCTAGTGCTGCTGAAGCATCAACCACTGAAGAGTCTAGTGCTGCTGAAACTCTACCCCTGCATAAATGTCTACTGCTTCTGAAACGTCTAGTGCTGCTGAAACATCCATCTAAATGTCTTCCGCTTTTGAAATGTCTCGTGAAATTTCTTCCTCCAGCGAGTCCAACATTGAGGAACCAGGTACTACTACTATGAAAACACCTTCAAATCTCTGAAATGATTGCCCATTCATATCTGTGTGATTTCGTAAAAGGCAATGTGTTGAATTATGAACATAACTGTTGGAAAATGGTTTTAAAAGGACACTATAGCTACTGTGCCAATTTGTTGTGAAAATGATATGTCGGTACTGTTATTATCTTATTAAAAATCATAGATGGTTCTTCTGTCATCATTAATTTTATTATTGTTACCACTGTTTTAAATCATCATTATAATATGTCAGTTTCAGTATTGTAGCAAGGCTTGCATTATTTTAAATACTTTTTTGTGAATTTGATATTTCATTCACAGTTGTAATGACATCGACAGCTATTGCAAGATTATTTGTTTCATTTACAGTAACTTTGTTATCAACAGGAATATCTTTGCTCAACGGTTTTCAATCAGTGCTTTCTGGTCATACACCCTCGTATAATTATATATACACATCTACAATCAATGCCGCTGTACCGACCGTTGACAGTGTGAAGTCAACAGAAGAAGCACTCATCCTTGTCACCAAGAACACTGTAGTGCGAAAGAGGTCGACAGATTCTGTTCCATCCACAGAACCTTCTACCACAGATACATCTTCATACAATACTAAGTCTACATCTTCACATCAGTTTTCTGTCAACTCAGTTCTGTCACAGAATCATCTATAGTCTCAGCACAATCTGCTCTTGTATAGAATTCACATCTACATCAACGTCAAATTCACTTCGGTTAGTATGCAGCTTCAGACCAATCTGCAAATACAGAATCTATCACCAAGGAACTGCTTAACCAGAGAGCTAATTCTGCAGCCAGTACTGACTCTACTTTTGAGCCTACTGTCACTGGTGTCCCCACCTATTTATATACCACCACTGCCGAATCACAAAAGTGTACACCATACCTACTGACTATACTGTCTGGTATGTCTACTTAAACTTCCGAATCTACAACCACTGATATGTCCAACACAGTCATTGGTCCCACTGCTAGTAGTGTAGCTTCAGAAACTTATTATACTGAGTCTGTCATAGTTTCTGATTCTGCTGCGCCTGATGTTTTTATTGCTACTTCTAAGTCCATCCTAACGACTGTTATCTGCCACTGCTGAGTTTACCAACACTGTTGTGTCTACCACCCCTAGAGAGTACTTCACCTTTGTCCCTAGCATATCGACGTTAAAATCTCATTCTAACGTCACTGGTTTACCTACCTGTTGCTACGATCCAACCTTTACCTACTTCTTCTGGTGTATATATCGCCTCTTCTGGATCTAGCACAACTGGAGTGTATATGAAATCTAATTTTACTCCCACTAGTGAGTCTGCTATCACAGGTGTGTGTACTAACATTTCTGATTCTGTTGCCACTAATGTATCTATCACATCTATTGGTGTCTCTACTAAAACATCAAATTCTCCCTATTAATGCACACACACACACACACACACACACACACACACACACACACACACACACACACACACACACACACACACACACACACACACACACACACACACACACACACACACGCACACGCACGCACACCCACACCCACACATATGCCATTTTTCTATGCATTCACCCTCACAAGACGAACCGACCTACATATATTTATTCTTATGTTTTTGCCATGATAATAATGATAACAAATAATTGCAATGATAATAATGATAATAATGATAATGATAACAATAACCAACAGTTACAACAACAATATTAATAATAATAATAATAACAATAATAATAGGAACAACAATAATAATAATAATAATGATAATAATAATAATAATAATAATAATAATAATAATAATAATAATAATAATAACAATAATGATAATTATTATTTGCATTACTATTTTATGCAAATTATCGATGGTGTAGTATTTACTGAAAAAGTTGGTTTCTTCATAATGTTCTCTCCTTCCCTCCAAATTTCCTCTCTCGCTCTCCTTTTCTCCACCTTTCACCCATTTCTTCCCTCCCCTTCTTTCACCCGCTATGTCCCCTTTGTCCTAATTCTTCCGTGTTTTCCCTTGGCGATAGGCGCGCTTTTCTTCAGCATGCTTTTATCTTTGGTATTACCCTATGCAGTGAAAGAAATGTATTGAGTCAGGTGTGCCACTGTACGTTGTTCCTCGTGACTGCATGTTTATAAGCGAGGGTCATTATTTTGTCCATACAACTTCCAGGTTTTTATACAAAGAGGCAGTCTATATCGACAAATCATGGACATTTCCTGTGGCACTAAAGTTAAAGAATAGAAAACTTTCCTCCAATAACCAGTATCACGGAAGTTGTCACTGTAACTGGCAGCAACCAAGTATAGAAACTAATATCTTTAAATGTAACAGTTACCCCTGATAATATAGTACATTTTCTATATTAAGTATTGTACGTTAAGAAAACGACCTTATCGGTACAACGATAGTAATTTTTCATTTAATATTTTACATCACAGATGAAATGAGTTATAACCATTCCCCTCCCCTCTCTCTCTTTCTCTCCCTTTCCCTCTCCCTCTATTGTTTATAAAATGTTGTGTTGGCATTTTAACAGCTTAGATATATTTATAATTTCTTGTACATTTTTCTATATCTTATTTTACTTTCAGGTGCAGGAGAAAGATACGACCTTGCTGATAACGATGGGGCCCCATAGATTAATCCCCAGCCATCCGCTCATCTCTTCCACGTCCAGCTATCATAACGTCAGGAGGATCAGAGCTCTTTCGGGAAGTTTCAGATGCTACCCCTTCTTCTGTCGCGCCTTCAGCTTTTGTGATTCGGTGTTAAACTCCATGGAAGGACGATCATTTACACAGTGACACCGTCTTTGAAGAACGGACTAATATAGACACGGTGATTTCGCAGTACTTCTACCATGCAGAAGTTACTAATGATGTATGAACAAAAGGCAGCGGGCAGGTTGATCAAAGACAAATATATTTTTTTCTCCTTGTCTCTCGCCAAACTCGTGACTGGATGTAAATGCAGAGTATGAGCGGATCCCAGTGACTGTACACCTACTAGCTTTTGAAGAACTGTTACAGCTTATGCGTGCAACTGTGTGTTGTTGCAAGAAAATAGGTGTGAAGCTGTAAATTTCTGTGCAAGGACGTTCATTTACACAGAGACACCCTCCTTCAAGTACGGACTAATAAGGACACGGTGATTTTGCAGTGCCTCTACCAGTATGCACCAGCTACCAATACAGGGGTAATTCGATACATGTTCACGCGAATAACTTTACAGCATTCTCTCTCTACCTTTCATAATTTCATCAGACTGGATACTACAGCAGACCAGAATATGACCGTTCCCCAGTGTCTGTGGATAAATGGTTGTTATAGACCTACTATCTGGGTATAACTTGCACTGCAACCGTAATGGCGATTGTAACAGCAAAGTGTGTTGTGCAGGAACATTTGTTTGGAGTTGTAAAGTCATAACGTGCAGAAAACGTGTCAACGTAGAGGCATGCGATGTTATCGTTCTCAAATTAATCAAGAAATTGGAATTAACTAATAAGTACATCTAGCAATTAAAAATTTACCAGATAATTTGTCTTTTATATTCATAGTTTGTGTATATAAGATCCATAATGAACAAAAAAAAAAAAAAAAACAAAAAAAAACAAAACAAACAATATGGTCTCTGGTATTACAACTTCGCCAACTGTCACGGGTTGTTCCACGGAAGCTGAGTTTCAACTTTTGGTAAAGTATCAGTAGACACCTTCACAAAGGTATCCAGGAAAAATATAACGTCCCTTTTAGCATTACTACCTGACACGCACACACGTACGCACAAAAAACACACATTCACAAAATACACGCACCACACACAACACAACACATACATATTACTCCGGGTCATTAAACCGTTTTAATTACCTCGAAATACTCATTCAATACACTGAAACCCTCAAACGTATTCATTAGTGTGATCGTATCGGTCTCGTTCAAATTCCTTTTTTTATTCTATTTTTTTTATTTATTTTATTTATTATTTATACAGTCTAAAACCATTCCCATTCAACCATTGATGTCACCTCGTTTTACGCTACTGTTACGAAGATTCGAGTCTGCGTGTTCAACTGAGAGGGCGTCAATGATCAACTTCTTTAGATTTTCATCTTTTATTCACAACTGCCTTTCTTGATTAATCAGATGAAATTGTTTTCCGCGAATTTTTTTTTTTATAATGGTAAAACAAAATGATACTACCTTGGATGCCCCCATTTACACACACACACACACACACACACACACACACACACACACACGCACACACACAAATGATGACACCCAGAGATTATCGCATATTAGTGAAGTAGATACTGTCATTCCAAACTAATTCAATAACTGGCATAAAAAACAAGGTATGATAATGATATTGTTAATGGTATTGATACAGACCATAATAACAATAGCACAAAAACTCCTTATAATGCTCAGAGATTAAGAACAATTGCTTTTACAGTAGACTATACTATTTGCTTTCGCTTTCGCATTTGTATTGTATATATATGTATACATATATAAACATATATGTGCGTGTGTGTGTGTGTGTGTGTGTGTGTGTGTGTGTGTGTGTGTGTGTATGTGTGTGTGTGTGTGTCTGCATATGTATATATATATGTAAAAATATCCATAAATGTATATATATGTATATATATATATGATATATATATATATGTATATATATATATATATATATATATATGTATATATATATATATGTACATATATATACATATATATACACACATGTATATACGTAAATGTACACACACACACACACACACACACACACACACATATATATATATATATATATATATATATATATATATATATATATATATATATATATATGTATATGTATATATATAGATAGATAGACAGAGAGGTAGATAAATAGATACACAGATAGATTGACTGATATACACATATGCATGTGTATATCACACACCTTTGTTATGTTTGATCTTTCCTTCCAGAGCTACAATTATATAAAATGATGACAAACACAAGGTTTATCAATATTGCTTCGTAGTTTTCTAAACTGATCCCAGCTTTTCATATATTTGATTAATCTTGCCCTAGGGTCTTTTAATTTAAATGGTTTTCAGTTCTAATAATCGCATTATATATATATATATATATATATATATATATATATATATATATATATGTATATAAATATAATTTATTTATTTATTTTTTATATTTATTTATTTATTTTCTTTTAGACAAGTATTTCACAGTTAACTGGTGAAATCTATGCAACTTCCTGTTTCTTTTCTGCGTATACTCACATATACACAGTAAATGATAATATACTGAAGATGGAATAATAATGAGAGCAATGGTAATAAC
>NC_051403.1:18619489-18631989 GCF_015228065.2 Penaeus monodon | reverse complement strand
ACTCGGTGGTGGTCCTCGACCGTGCCTCTTACCTGCAGAAGGCCCAGGACCTGTTGGATGACGCCTCCACTTATGCTCCCTTGACTAGTGACCCCCGTGAATGCATTGCTGCTACCTTCCACCGTCGCCTGAAAGAGATAACAGCCTGTTTTCCGGAGGCGAATCTATACCAGAGGTTCATGGTCATCAACCCTCGACTCCCTCATTTCTATGGGCTTCCTAAAACCCATAAGCCGGCCGTGCCTCTGCGCCCCATCATCTCCTCCCGGGGATCTGTGACGCACCCTCTTGCTGCCTGGCTGGCAAAGTGTCTCACTCCCCTTCTTGGCACCTTCTCTCCTGCTCACCTGCGCCACTCTCAGGACTTCATCTCCCGCGTTCGCGGAGCTTCACCGGTGACCATGATGAGCTTGGACGTTGACTCCCTGTTCACCAAGGTCCCGCTTGATGATGTCCTGGCTTTCCTCCAGAGGAGACTCCCCGCAGAGGATCCTCGTCTCCCTCTGCCCACCGACGCCTTCCTCCAGCTGATTCGTCTGTGTGTGGATTCTAATTCCTTTTCTTTCGAAGGTAGTTTTTACTCAGACGTTCGGTGTTGCCATGGGCTCTCCCCTCTCTCCAGTCCTGGCAAACCTGTTCATGGAATTCTTCGAGTCTGAGATTCTCCCTTCCATCTCCATTCGGCCGTCGATCTGGCTGAGGTATGTCGACGACGTCTTTGCTCTCTGGCCTCATGACCCTGCTCTGTTTCCGGGTTTCCTGATGCAGCTGAACTCTCTCTCTCCTTCCATCCGTTTCAAGGTGGAATGGGAGGTTGACAACAGGCTCCCTTTCTTGGACACCTTAGTCCATCGCTCTGCTGACCACTTCTCCTTCTCCATATACAGGAAACCCATGCATAGTGGTATGTACATACACTTCTTCTCATACCACCCTCTCCATGTGAAGAGAGGTGTTGCCACCTCGCTGTTCCTTCGCGCCCTTCGCATCTGTGACCCCCAGTACCTGGATGGAGAGATAGTCTTCGTTCGTCGCTCTTTCTCCAAACT
This sequence comes from Penaeus monodon, assembly GCF_015228065.2. NCBI lineage: Eukaryota > Metazoa > Arthropoda > Malacostraca > Decapoda > Penaeidae > Penaeus > Penaeus monodon. The sequence continues at coordinate 18,630,940 of NC_051403.1, read as the reverse complement.
GGGCTACCCTGGTCATGTTCTCGATGCCGCGTTATCCAGGGCGCGGCGTACCTTCTATCACGACTCTCCTCCTAAATTGACTCCTCATTTGCCCGTCCTCAGCCTACCCTACACTGAGGAAATTTACTCTCTCCGTCGCCCTCTTCACCCTCTCAACTGCAGGCTGATCTTTCGCCAGGTGAACACTCTCCGTCGAAACCTGGTCCATACTAGCCCTCCTTCCTCCGCGAAGGTGGGCACCTATGCTGTTCCTTGTGCCTCCTGTGACAAGCAGTACTTTGGCGAAACAGGCGCCAGTCTTACCAAGCGTCTGTCTCAACATAAGTACGCTATATCCAGGGGACACAACAATAACGCCCTCTTTTGCCATCAGTGGGACACTGGCCATCAGATGGACTGGTCAGCAGCGCGGATTGTGTTTCCTTCCGCCGATGTCCACTCCCGCAGACTGGTGGAATCTTCCTTTATAAAGCTGCTGCCTAATTTCAACTTGAACAGCGGCTTTTCTCCTGCTGACAGCCTCCTTGCTTCCCATATCCTCCGCCTTCTACCGTATGCCGGCCACCCGGCGCATAGTCCGCCCGATCCTCCGACCTGATGTGACCTTCCTCTGCTTCCTTTCGTTTGTCTTCACCCGCCCCGTGTTCCCGCGTTGCCTCTCCTCTCTCTCTTTTATACCCCCTCCTCTCCCTTTCCTCTTCAGACCTGAAGATGGAATCCAGGTGGATTTCGAAACTGTAGTCTCATTTTCAATAAATCTAGTTTTTGTATTGTGGGTTTTTCTTCCATTGTATCAGCACGGAAGAGTGTTTTGCTATTCAATATATATATATATATATATATATATATATATATATATATATATATATATATATATATAAACCATAACATTTTGATTATAAAATTTTGATTATAAACCTGCATTTCCAGCGTACACTATTAGCCATGGCTACATTAATCATGGGGTTATTAGCAAGATGTTAATGATTAACATTAATTTACCAAATGAAATGATCAACTTGCGACATTTTTCAAGGATATGCGTTGAAATTAATTTCTCTTTTTGCTGAGTATAGTTTTTTTTCCACGTCGTTTATATATATTGATCTTCCTTCACTTTCTCTAACAACTCTATTGCTCCCATGGGAATTTCAAATTCATCTTGTGAAGGTGCAATTGCAGGTCTCTATCAATGTATTTTTTATGTACAACTTACAAGCTATTGGCGGTTAACGGCCAGCCTAACATATCTTTTAATATTTCACCTTCAAATCGCCAGACCCATTTCGCTCAATGCATTTCCCCGAAAGAGGAAAACCAACAAAACAAAAGCAGTTTATAAAAGGGTTGATCACCTATCAATGTAAAGGCTTTGGTCCGCAGAACAGAAGACATGTAAAAAGGATATCAAACAGGCGATCACTCTCACGTATAAAAGTCTGTTGGTGGTGGTATGTATGTCGTCTAGCTGCTGTTGTTGATAAACATTGTGTATAACATGTCCGATTTGGTGATAGCTGGATTACGGGTCTTTATTACTGAATACTGTAGATATTTTTTTCCTTCGGGGGGACAGGGGAACGCTTTGTAAATATTTGAGGAATAAATATTACTTGCACATCTTTGCCGTAAATATATATACATATATTTTACTTATTTCCTCTATATAGTAGACATCTCAAATAGATTTAAAATGGAACGCTTAATGAGTATTTGAGGAACATACCTTTGCTGAATTTTCTTTTTTTTTTCCTTATTTTATATATGAACTAAACATCTAAAATAAATTTACAGGAAACGCTTTATGAATATTCAAAGAACAAATCTTACATTTGCTGTAAACACATTTATTGCTTCTATTTATATAAAGTGGATTTCCTAGGCTCAGTAATACTAATGGTCAGGGAACTACTAACGTTTCTATTATTTTTCCCCAGTCTGCATAATCTACCGGTTTGGGATTAGTGCAGTTGTTTGAGAGCAGATATTCCAATTGCAACTTCTATCCACTCGAGCCTTAAAAGTAGTCAAAGCAAACTAAATATTTATTTTCACCTGAAATTATTTTCGTTATCCTACCAGACAGTTAAACAATACATCTTACTTCCATGTATACAAAATGTTTTACCAAAATGTTGACGAACAAACAAGAAATAAAAAAAGAGAAAAAGTTATAAGCAGTTACAAATATATATAAAAAAGACGACGATCTCATTTCTTCTCAGTTGTGAACAAGACCAAAAGACCAGTGAGTCCAGGAACTAGTTAAACCCACGCTGTTGAGATTTTTTTCGTCTGTGTTCTATTTTCTATCGGGCTTCTGGCGGTTTCTTAGTCACCGGAGATGGGCAGCTAGCAGTAGGAGGGAGGGAGAGAGCAGATAGAGAGAAAAGAGAGAGCAGATAGAGAGAAAAGAGAGAGAAGCGAGAGAAGCGAGAGAAGAATAGAGAGAGAAGAGAGAGAAGAGAGAGAGAGAGAGAGAAAGAAGAGAGAGAGAGAGAGAGGAGAGAGAAGGAGAGAGAAAGAGAGAGAGAGAGGAGAAGAGAAGAGAAGAGAAGAGAAGAGGAGAGAAGAGAAGAGAGACATAAAGAGAGAGAAACATATATATGTATGTATATATATATATATATATATATATATATATATATATATATATATATATATATATATGTATGTATGCATATATATATATATTATATATATTACACATATATATACTATATATATATATAATATATTATATATATATATATATATATATATATATATATATGTGTGTGTGTGTGTGTGTGTGTGTGTGTGTGTGTGTGTGTGTGTGTGTGTGTGTGTGTGTGTGGTGAGTTTGATTGTATTAATATGTATATATATATATATATATATATATATATATATATATATATATATATATATATGTATGTATATATGTATATATATATAGAGAGATAGATAGATAGATAGAGAGAGAGAGACAGACAGAAAGTGAGAGAGAGGCAGAATAATAAAAAGGAAGGGGAAAAGCAATTACTTTTCACTGAGGCAGATATTCCCACTCTCACAAGTCAGGACTGGATACTGTTCCACCGTCATCCAGTCTGAATAGGTGGCGATCAAGCTGGCTGCATCGCGCCACACACACACACACACACACACACACACACACACACACACACACACACACACACACACACTCGTGGGGGGGAGAAGGAATCTTGCGAATACCATTAGATGTTATTTAGTTTATGTGTTCATTTCCCCTTTCAGAGACTTGATTCCATTTCCACAATAAGTTAATAAAATAATATTAAGATAATTTTCATTCTAATAAGACCCCTTTCATGTAGCCTTTAGTGTTTACTTAATCATAATACATTTATTTTAAGAAAAAGGCAATGTTATTTAAGCTTGAAAGTTTTTGTAAGCATCTACCTTTTTCACATGAACACCAAAGCAATAGCAGTGAAAAGTGAAAATTTATATAGCCTGAAAATATATATTTATATAAGTGTCTTTTAAGGTCAGTGTAGTTTACCTCTTTCAAGCCTTGACAATCCACTCAGGGATGTAAAAAAGTTTCAACTTTAAAACGGAAAATAATATATGCAAATGAAAGAGCAAATAAATCTGAGAAACTAATCTTCTATGTACTTTCGTCGCAACTCAGAAATAACGAAGCCATCCGTTATTTTTTTCTACTTTTTGTAAACAAAACAGTGATACCTTTTATGTGGTTACATTTATTGTAATATTTTCATTTCGTAAGTAGATACATTCCGCACAAACTCACATATGACAATATGACAATACAAGAATAATACATTCATTATATCGAGTATTTACAGTAACTAATAAATTTCTTACTCTGCGCAAATCAATGTATCTGGTCCATATTACGGACAAGAGGGAACTAAAGAATTACATATGGTTTTCAAAAAACAACAACGTTACCGCATGAACTGCGCACGAAACTTTTTGAAACTTTTATTGTACACCATATGAGCGTGACAATTGTCACGAGAGCCAAAAGTATTACAGGAAATAGTATGAACCAACCACGTGCCACCATTTGTGCCACACGTATGTATAGTGGGCAAGGAAAGCAAATGTACAAAATCTTTGCATAAAATGGATCTCAGGGTGTGATCCTTACTACTATAGAGTTATATCTGATTAGTTTGAAAAAAAAAAAAACTGATAACGCTATAGAATTCCTGAGAGCACACGGTGAATTGCCAAAAGCGGTAAATTGCCCACACTGCAATTTACCTTGCAAATACCGTGAAGATCGATATACGTGGTATTGTAGGAGATGGATAAAATGACAAAGACGAAACGACGCAAAAGATGCGTTTTCTGGATCAGCATTTACACAATTTTGTTTGCAAAGGTATTGGGATCATGCTCAAGTTATTAAATGTATTAGTATTTCTAAGGAAACTAGCGTAGATTGGAGGAGTTTTTGTTCTGAAGTAACCGAAAATTGGTTACAACGCTGCTCGTGCGCCGAAAATACAATAAGGTATGGGTCATTAGCAGTATTGAGCGTGTGAATAGAAAGAAATTTGTTTTGCCATTGCTTGGCACTGACCGCAGTGCCGACACGCTCATACCCGTAATTAAGAAATATATAAAACCAAACAGTGTGATATACAATGATGGATGGGCTGCCTACCGTAACCTTCAATATCAAGGTTACAAACATCTGAGTATTAATCATTCTGAAAACTTTGTAGACCCACACGACCCACAAATACACACACAGAACATTGAGAGGTTGTGGAGAGATCTCAAGAAGTGGGCCAAGCGGCCAGGTATTAAAAGTGTATATATTGCACAATACCTGGCCCGCTAATTATTCATAAAAAACTCTGATTCACGCCTTTTTTTTTACAAGTGGTAGAATTAATCGCTTGCCAGCCCCAGTTTCTCTCGACGAGGAGAGCTCTTCCGAGAGCGAATAAAATTAGGTGAGTTCACAATTACTTGATTGTTTATATGCATATCATATAATAAAATGTACATTTTACTAAATACAAACAAATACCATGTTTTCGCGCACGTAAAGACAAAATTCATCTGAAATGGCGATAATAAATGATTAATGTCAGAAACACTTTGACAAGGACATCATGTATAACGACCAATCACTGACAACTTTAAGATTATACGCTGTTACAAACTGTGAAAAAATATCTTATAAAAAGAGGACTGAAAGTTTTACAGATTGCGAAATACACCTATCGGTGAAAGTACTACCACGTTGAAGACGACGTATTATGAACCATAATAACGGAGGCGCGATTATATAAGGTTAGTACAATTTAAGTAATGTTGAACGAGAACCGGCAAAATCTACATATTATTGCACGAAGTAAATTTAAATTAATAAGCAAATGATACAGTAAAAAACCTTACTTCACATAGAACAATAATACACGCAGTATTAATAAGAATTGTTACCGATTTGGCTGTTGCAACCGACCGCAGTTAAATGGTTGAGTGTGCCGTCACCGCGCGCGACGAAATCGGGCCACAGCTTTCCTTGGTACGTGGGACGCGGCATGAAATCCCGCCATGGCCTCCGAAGTAGTTTGGGCTCAGGCAAAGGTCAACGACAATCATCACTAAAATTTGCAAGTTCTGTGACTAAAATGTGTTCAAAGTTTGTTGTTTGAGAATAACATCTCCGTAGACTGCCCGTGCCGCAACGTAACTGTCGTCAGTAGCGCGTTTTTATTTATTTTTTATTTGCTTTGCTTTCTATTATTAATGCAATCAATCAATAAAATACCGTTGCTATTTAAGGAACAACTTATAAAGGCTTATGTATAAATTTGATTCGGTCATCAGGAAACTTCTCAAACGCATTTTCACACAAAAAAGTTCCAGTCATGATTTAATGCATTTGTATTGTGCGTCAATCAGGCAAAAAGTAATCTCAGATTTAACCCAGAATTGTATACCGTAATTGTTAAAGTTAAGTAAAGTAGGTTTATTTACCACCCTGGCTATCTGCTCAGGCGTGGACAATTATGTAGTTTTACATATATCTGATATAGTACAGTAGTCTGTGACTGCTGTTATTGTACATGGTTTTCTTCGTTACACAGTCTACATCTAGATTCATCTGCACTTCTCGCACCGTGCAGTTGCCAGTACGTAAACGTATTCTGAACGCAATAACCAGGTCACATTGGTTTGACTTCGGTGCCACCCATAGGAAGGCTTGCTATCTCTTTACTGATCGCAGTGCCTTATGGCACAGCTTTCAGGCCTTTGAGTGTTCGTCAGATCTACTTATGAGAATTTTTCAATATATGTAGAACCTTGAAAGAGGCATCCCAAGATCTATGTTCACAATATCTTTGCTGCAGGCTTCCTTCGCCAATTTGTCTGTGTGGTCGTGCTTGCATATGCCAACAAGAGATGGTATCCATACAAACTGAATGTTGCAATTGCGCTCTATTGCATAAGTTACGTTACGTTTAATGCAGCTCACAATTTCCTCATCACCACCTGCCTTGAAAGAATTTAGTGTCCAAAGAGCACTTTGAGAGTCACAGAAAGCAACTCCAGAGCCCCGAGACATTAAGAATTACGTTGCGAGGAGTATACTTACCAACTCCCTTTGTGTAGTGCTGGCCCAATTTTGCACTCTCATATTAACTTGATGTTGTTGTAAGCCATTTTTGTATACAGTGCAACCACAACCAGCTTTGTATCCAGACTGTACAGATCCGACAGCGTAACACTCGTATACATCATCGCCCATAGATTGTGTGTTCCTAACGCAAATTGTGTTTAACACGCAGTTATGTACATTTTTTTTTATTTGTGGTAGACATGTAAGGTGCATGGTTAATGTTGAATTTTTCCATGGTGGAATGGATCGACCTTTTGGTATTTTACTAATTGAGACATTGAGATTTGTAATGTTCATGGAGATCTTTTGTATCAGAGGGCGCATGTGTGTGGTTAATCACGTCTACTTGCATGATTTTACGTTGCAGTTGTTTTGGGAAATCTGAATGATACAAGGGTTCCCTCAGAGCTTTGACCCTAAATATGATGGAAATAAATATTATTCTATCAGAAATGGATGTTATGTTCAGTTCTGATCTCATGTTCACTATCCTTGCTGTTTTCAGGGCGCCGATAAGGATAAGTCCGGTATGCGAAGCTTATCCTCGCCCGGGCTATGCCCATGAGGGGAGCCTGGCCTGTGTCGACTAATGCCGACTCGCTCACGTGTCAGCTGGTGCTGACTCGGCTGAACCTAGTTCTTACCCGCCGTGGTGCCCAGCCACAGCAGTAACCTCCAGGCGACAGTTGCAACTTCTCACACCTGGGCAGAGCGCGAACCGCCAACCACTTGGAGGCTATGGGGCACTGAGGATAATCCTCATAGCTTCATTTTGCACAACCTCCAAGCTATGTATTTCTGATTCCTTACAATGCAATGCAGTGCATGGTAGTCTACAAATGACCTCATAAAAGCCAAGTAAAACAGTCTAGCAAGCTTAACATTGATGCCATGTCCTCTTCTGACAAGAACTTTCAACAGTTTCAGTCTCTCCCAGTCTCTTCTTTAGAAAAAGGCTCAGGTCTGCATCATTTACGTTCACCCCGAGATATTTATGCTTATGACACATGTCAAGCTCCTGGTTACGTATGGGAAAAGAGGGTAGAGGTATTATATATGGGTTGAGAGCCATTGTTTTCTCAGCAGAGATGACTAATCAACACTCATGAGCCCTTGTGAGTTTGTCGAGAATTATTTGCATCCTCTCTTGTGATGATGATCTGACACATGTCATCATCGTAGCATATAATGGATTCACCGTCCCCAAGTGGGATATCTGCCACCAGCTTGTACATAAGAATATTGAACAGCATAGATTTGAGAACTCCCTGTGGCGTCCCAAGTTCAAAAGATCTCACTCCCTTGAACAATACACTTGCAGATCTGTTTGAAAGATACATTCTAATCCAGCTCAATAATTTACCCCAGATGACAAAGCTTATTAATTGTTCTAGGATAATTTCTCTGTTTACAATGTCAAAAGCTGACTTAAAGTTAAGAAAAGCAGTGTGCTTACCTGGATTAGAGCTTGAAAAGTACTCTGCAAAGCAATGTTGTGTGCTACATCCCAATAGAAATCTGTACAGTCTGTGAGATAATTTACCTTGTAACCTGTACCTGAGTCTGTTCAAAATTATGCTTTCTAGAACTTTGCATACACATCAGGTTAGTGAAATTGGGCATTATTTATCAATGTTTGATTTCAGTCTAGGGATGAATTAGACTGCACGTCCGGGGCCAGGCAGAATACCTGTGCAGGTGCAAAAGGGGATTACCAGCTACCTGAGCTATAAGGCAGAGAACACTATAGGTAATTCCATCCTCACCTGGGGCGGATGTTTTTCCTCTGATCAGTTCATTGTTCAGTTCCCACTTAGTAATCTCAGCAAAGTCTGAAGAGTCGATATCAGAACATCCAATCTCAATGACAAATTTACGTGCAATTTTAGACTAAGGTGATTTTGAATATTTCTGGGAAGTGAGTTCAATTTGGACATTTCAGCCCATTGATTAAGGAGCAAATCTGCTTGTGCAAAAGGACTATGGAACTGCGGAGTGTTAGTTGGTTTGCCTGTGAGTTGATATGAGTGTTTAATTCCCGTATGTTTTTGTTAGCCTTAAGAAACTGAATAAGGTTGTCATTGGTATTGTCCTGCTTGTGGATAATAAAGCTTCTGAACTCGCTTTTGTGCCTTTAATAGTGTTGGGTCACCGACCCACTTAGGTTGTTTGGAGCGTTGTGAGTTTTGCTCTTGAGGGTTTTCTTTGGACAGACCCAGGTGTTGTAGTAACCAGTGACCACTTTCGTTCTGTCCATGGAGAAATTTTCAACACCCGTTACTGTGTTTTCGTTATACCATAAATATGTGATTATAGTCATAAATATGTGATTAAAGTGGTGCTCAATGTAAGGAGGAATAGAAATTTTAAGCCTAATTGTTTTTCTAACAGCATATCTTGTTACTATTGCAAAGTGGTCACTGATTAGCTCTATTGCAAGCATGATTCTGACGTTTCCATGCACAAGATCCCTTCTGATTACATAATCTAGCCTGCCCCCGCCAAGTGAGTTTCCCTGTCTGTACCACATACGGTCATAGATCTAATGTTCACAAAATGTCGGAACTTTTCACCATTTTTATTGCATTGACTTTATCCAAATGTATAATGTCTAGCATTAAAATCACCCATGCATATTGTACCGTGATTCTGATTCACTACGAATCAGTTTGAAACTTTCTACACCCTGTGTATACATTGTACAGAGAGAAAAACTCAGAGGCTTTTCGATATTGTACATTATTGTCATCAGACTTCTGCACCAGCTTATGCGGTATGGTGTCACTGACATAAGTCAATAGGCCTGTCATTCCTATGTTCGTATAGGAGTGGTACCCTCTAATTCTAGCGGTGGTTTTTATTTTAGTGATTGATGTGAAGGGCTCTTGTAAAGAGATAACATCAACATTATTGCTATGAATATAGTAAAGTCATTAATTCTACGGTTGACAACACATATATTCCATGAAAGAAAAGTAATTGTTTTCCTATCCCCCATCACATCCTCATATTGATATATGTATAATCCGTACCTGATATAATTTTTTGAGTGATGTCCCAGAGTTCGTCCGTTTCCTGCACATCTTTGTCGGCGTTATTTTAACTATCACTGTCGTCACCGTTTTTAGATGATCCGGCAATGGTATCGTGCGTAATAATGATATCAGAGACCTCATTTATATTTTCAACATCACTAACATCATTAGAAAGCACATTTTCCTTGTCTGCAACGACCACTTTCTTTTTTCCATTAACATGTATTATCAATTCAGCAAGTTCTTGCCTAATACTTCTTATTTCCTAGGTCATTTCCTTGTTTTTTAACCATTGGTTTCTCCTGTGGCACTGTTTCCTGGGATGGGGAATCCCCCTGGCAGGCTCCGCACCTGACGCATCTCTTCACGATGGTGACGGTGTCGTCGTCACGGAGAGCACAAGCTGTTTCTTGTAGCACACCGTAAACTTCTGAACACCACGGTCGAATGGAGCTCGGCTGTATGTATCTTCCAAAGCATTGGTACTCTTTATGTGGCGGCTGTTCTCCGCTCCATACAATGATGATCCTAATTAAGGGCTGTCCGTCCTTGTAAATCCTCCGAGCTTTAAAAACACCTGGAAGATGCAGTGCTTCCTCAGCGGCAGCCTGCTTCGGAAACCTGGTGACCAGGTATTCCCCGTATCCTTTCTTTTGGGCTGATAGTCGTCTTTTTTCTGGAGAGAAAACCCTGCAAAAGTGCCATTAAGGAGCAGGACCACGTAGTTCTGTTGTTCCCATCGTACATAGACATAGCGCGAGGATGTCCATTTCCCCTTCACTATGTCTAGCAGGCCTTCCTCTTGCAGCTGACCTCACTCATCCACCTGATTTTATCAACGGTAGACGTGTCCTCCGGAAAGGCCAGTCTAATGCATCTATCTCAGGGGGCGATCGGTTCACGTTGGTTGGTCTTTTCTCCAGTTTCTCGGTCAAGTTTCTGGTGTCACGTGATGTGGTCTTCACTTTCTTCCTCCTCGTCTGAACGAATTGGAATACCTCGTCAGTAGGCGAATCCACAACGTTCATATCCCTATGCTCAGTGGAATCAATCCCTCCCATAGGGTGGACATTCACCAAATTGAGGGGATGGTAGTTGGCATTGCGGGGGCCCCGAGCATGCCCCCCTCCACCTTCATAATAGGGCAGTGAGAAGGTGGTTGTCCCTGCGGTCGGGCGCGGGGAGTTTGCGAGTCAAGTGCTGTCACACATACACTTACCAGGGCTCGCCAATTGTTGTTTGTACAGCACCCTGTTACTTTGGCACCACACTCAGTATTCGTATTTTTTACAAAACGCCGTTTTTTCTAAATGCCCTGACCATAGTATCCGACACAATTTGGTGAATGTACACCCACACACACCACGCACACTCTGGTTAGAAGGATAACCCAAGTGAGGAGGTTTATCCCCGTAAAATCGTCTAGAACACAGGAGGAATCCTGATGACATCATGCCATGGCGTTACTAGGCTTAGAACTGACCGTAAGAGCTCATGAGGTGAATCACGGCTCCCACCCCCGTAGAGTTTCAGCTAACCCGATTTAAAGCTATTTTAGTGTTTCTGTTCTGTTCCTGTGTGTAAATCATACTAATTGCACCCCAAAATACAGTGCAAAGCCGAATTCTTACACATTTTATCAACTTTGCCGTCGGGGAATACAAGTTCCGCCTCTCATCAGCGAGTCAATTGCGACGGAAAACAACAGCCTAACAGCGTTAAACGACGAGGAGAGATTCCATTGTTTCGAAAGTCGGAGGCTGGTTGAAGCTTAAA
>NC_051403.1:18611989-18614489 GCF_015228065.2 Penaeus monodon | reverse complement strand
GTAATACCAGTTTCCAACTCTCCATCCGTCTATTCTTCCTTATGCAAACAAGCTTACTTTCTTCAATCAATCATCGCTCTTGGCAGACTTCCCAACTGCAAACTTTAATAAAAGGGACTTGTATATAGGTATACGTTTAGATATTAATCTAAGTTTTGAGATATTTTCGACACGAGATGGACCAGGTAGCTTTAAATGCTTTGTAGCGAAGATATGATATTGAAGGGTGTTTGGTATTCGTTGTTATAAAATGGACTTGTGTAGAAGCGTACGTTTGGATATTCATATGGGTTTTAAGATATTTTTCGACACGTGGTGGGCCATGTAGCTTTGAATGCTTTGTAGAAAAAAAATATTATATTGAAGTCAGTTTAAAATTCACTGTTTTATTGCATTGTCTATTATCGGTCGACCTTGCGAGAATGTGTTTACTTTGTTATCATTGTTTTAATTGTTTGTTATCAATATTGGTTTTATTGATCATGTTGTAGGTGTTTTCAGTATGTTATTGATAGTGTATTTGCCACTATGATGATGATGATAGTGAGGATGATGATGGTGGTGGTGGTGATAGTGAAGCTGATGGTAATAATTATTGTGGTGATGCTGTTGGCGATGATAATGATGATAGTGGTGGTAGTGAAGATGATGGTGATGATGATGATGATGATGATGATGATGATGATGATGATGTTGGCGATGACTTTCACGTGTCATTACTTTGTGATCACTTCTTTGAAGCCCAAGACAAATAAGTGGATAATCACCCATCCCATTTTTTAAATCTTCGTTTTAAGACGTCTAGTCAAGATTGCAAGGTTCAAAATGAAGACAAATGACTACATAGGATGCTCAAAGGCCCATTATGGTGAAGATAGACCGCCTCTCTCTCTCTCTCTCTCTCTCTCTCTCTCTCTCTCTCTCTCTCTCTCTCTCTCTCTCTCTCTCTCTCTCTCTCTCTCTCTCTCTCTCTCCCTCACTCGCTCTGTATGTCTCTGTCGCTGTCTTTGTCTGACTCTGTCTCTGTCTCTCTCTTTCTGTTCCTCTCTTTCCTTCCATAATTTCTGATCTAGAACGATTCACTTTGCTTCAGTTCCCGTAAATTATTGTATCAATGTTTTATATGACTATTCTCATTTTCTCTTATCGTTCAATAATTCATCATTTTTCGTACTTAAATTACTTTAATTGTTGATCTGTGCATTTACCCAGTTGCCTAATTCTTCATATCCTTCTAATTGATCACTTTATTTATTCTGATGTGTTGTAAACATGTTTAGCATAATTTGCATTTTTCTATTTTTTTGTTTACTCATGTATTTATCTATTTATCATATTATTTTCATCGTCAGTTTTCCTACACATTATAAAGTGTCTCTGGTCAACTTACCCGCTGTACGTACGTGTTTCTGTAAAGAAAAATAATAATAAGTTCAAAATACGATGCTAATTGCATCCTTCATGTAAAATTCGATTTCTACCGTTTCTGTTTTGTTATTTATTTATCTAATTCTTTTTTTGTTTTCTTGTACCATTTAAAAAAAATATATTTATGTCAGAAAAAGAATCAAATAGGATAACGACCTTGGCCTCCGAACTCTAACTGCTTATTAGGGTTTTAAACTGTTCCTGAGTAGGCATTTGAGTACGAAAAAGTTTGCAGTACCATGGTGTCGGTTATGTACTACCATTATTGTACTCTCTTTCGTACCCTACCTCTTTCGCCTTCTTTCTTTTTCTCGCTCTCTCTCTCTCTCTCTCTCTCTCTCTCTCTCTCTCTCTCTCTCTCTCTCTCTCTCTCTCCTTCCTACCTTCTGTCCCTTTCTCCCTCTCTCTTTCCCTTTTCACCTTTCCTCTCTCCTGTACCCGAATTTCCTCTCTCCCTCTTCTCCTTCCTGCCTGGTAGACAATGTCAGTAGCGACAAAAACCGCTGACATTTGACCTTAAACGTTTTTGCTGGAAATATTTGATAGCGTATTGTTGGTGCTGTAGTTGCAGAGCTGTTATCGATAATCACGTTATTATTGGGACGGTATTATTATGATGGTGATAACAATACTTATAATAGTAATAACAATGATAATATTCCATAATAATGATAGTGATTTAACATAGTAATAGTAATAATAATGATAATGGCACTTATGGTAATAATGGTAACGAATAAAGAATATAATGATAATAGTAATAATAGTGATAACAACAACAGTAGCAACAGATAACAATAAAAACAAAAATTATGTATAGACACAGCCTATAAATTTATTTTCTCACTCCATCTTTCTCCTTATCCCCCTTCCCCCTCACTCCCTTCCTCCCTCTCTCCCTCCTTCCCACTCCCCACATGAAGTAAACACTGCTCCAGGTCCCCTTCACCTCGTCGTTAGGTCTAACCAGTTGTCCCTCTCACATCACATCGCTGTCCATATTTGTAGACGTGTCCCTCCCAGTTCCCCGCACTCTCTGTGGCCTCGTAGCTCGTTAGAACCAGGGAGTATT
>NC_051403.1:18601989-18606989 GCF_015228065.2 Penaeus monodon | reverse complement strand
AACGGGGTCAGCCATAATCGTCATCTAAGTTTTGACTTGACATAGAGCCCACTTTAGTCTGCAGACATGATTTTGAGTTAATGGCTTAAACAAATCATGCTTATGAGCATGTTATAGGTAGCATATACAGCAAAGAAGTTTATATTCCCCCAAATAATTCTTCCGATAACCTTTAATCTAAAATAATAGATAGACCCGGCTTAATTATATTGGTATATATACCAATGGTATTCGCGAGTTAGTATGCCTATATGTCTGTGTGCATGTGTTTGCTCCCTTGGCTTACTGTGGCGTGCGAATGTCTACCAACTATAATCAAACAATATTTTTTTTCTCTCTTTCTCTCCTATTTGTCTGTCCGTCACTCTCTCTGTGTCTCGCCCTGCCTCTGTCTCTGATTCTCTCTCTCTCTCTCTCTCTCTCTCTCTCTCTCTCTCTCTCTCTCTCTCTCTCTCTCTCTCTCTCTCTCTCTCTCTTACTCTTTCTATCTCTTTCTTTCACACATATGTGTTTAAAAATAAAACAACAAGTATGAGAATTCGCGTCTAGGGAAAGCAGTAATTTTCTCTTAATTTTCTCTCAGTGATGGGCGTTATTGATGGGGCAAAATTTCCCCCGGGGTCAGTTGTTTAGGGGAAAGTTTCATGTGTAATTGTTCCAGAATCGTATGCATACATATGGATACTGTCTGTATATGTATACATAGGATACGAAGACACACACATATAGAAACAAACATACACAAACACCCACACCCAAACACAACACACAGGCAAACAAATAAAGAGACACACAAACACCCACACCCACACCCAAACACAACACACAAACAAACAAATAAAGAAACGCCCAAGCACCCACACCCACACCCAAACACAACACACAGACAAAAAAAAAAAAAACGCCCACACCCACACCCACAACCCAACACCCAAACACAACACAAAAGCCAAACAAATAAAAAAACCCAAGCACCACACCCACACCCAAACACCACAACACAACAAACAAAAAAAAAACGCCCAACCCACCACACCCACACCCAACACAACACACAACAAACAAATAAAGAAAAGACCCCCCACACCCAACCCACACCAAACACCAAACACAAACACAAGACAAATCAAAAAACCCCCAAGCACCCAACCCAACCAACACAAACACACAAACAAACAAATAAGAAACGCCCAAACCCACCCACACACACCAACACAACACAAACAAACAAACAAACAAACAAACGCCCAACACCCACAAACAAACCCAACACAACCAAACCAACAAACAGACAAACAATAAAAAAACGCCCAAGCACCCACACCCACACCCAAACACAACACACAAACAAACAAATAAAGAAACGCCCAAGCACCCACACACACGCGCACCTCTCCACTCACACACAAACGCGAACACGTCCACAAACTTGTGTTTTATACATATAGTATACCTACATCCATGCGTCATTTTTAAAGTCCAGATATTACACAGTGAAAACAGTTTTTTTACGCATATCATAAGGAATATTACGCTTTCATCCGGGAATCGTAACGGCCAACGGATTTTAAGTTAACTGAAAAAGGAAAAACTCGGAAGGAGAAGAGAGGGGAGAAGATAGGATCAAAGGAATAAAGCAGAGGATAAAGGGAAGCGGAGAGAGGGAAAGGGGGGAGGGGAGGGGAGGGGGAGGGGGAGGGGGAGGGAGAGGGGGAGGGGAGGGGGAGGGAGAGGGAGAGGGGGAGGGAGAGGGAGAGGGGGAGGGAGAGGGGGAGGGGGAGGGGGAGGGAGAGGGAGAGGGGGAGGGAGAGGGAGAGGGGGAGGGGGAGGGGGAGGGAGGGGGGGGGGGGGAGGGGGGGGGGGAGGGGGGGGAAGGAGAGGGGGAGGGGAAAGGGGGAGGGAGAGGGAAAAGGGGGAGGGGAGGGGGAGGGGGGGGGGGAGAGGGAGAGGGGGGGAGGGGGAGGGGGAGGGAGAGGGAGAGGAGGGGGGGGGAGAGGGGGAGGGGGGAGGGAGAGGGAGAGGGGGAGGGAGAGGGGGAGGGGGAGGGAAGGGGGAGAGGGGGAGGGGGGGAGGGAGAGGGGAGGGGGGAGGGAGAGGGAGAGGGGGAGGGGGGAGGGGGGGAGGGGAGAGGGGGAGGGGGAGGGGAGAGGGAGAGGGGAGGGAGAGGGGGGAGGGGAGAGGGGGAGGGGGAGGGGGAGGGGAGGGGGAGGGGGAGGGGGAGGGGGAGGGAGAGGGGAGGGGGAGGGAGAGGGAGAGGGAGAGGGAGAGGGGAGAGGGGGGGGAAGGGAGAGGGGAGGGAGAGGGGGAGGGAGAGGAGAGGGGGGGGAGGGGAGGGAGAGGGGGAGGGAGAGGGAGAGGGAGAGGGGGAGGGGGGAGGGGAGAGGGAGGGGGGAGAGGGGGAGGGAGAGGGAGAGGGAGAGGGGGAGGGAGAGGGGGAGGGAGAGGGAGAGGGGGAGGGAGAGGGAGGAGGGGAGAGGGAAAAGGGAGAGGGGAGGGAGAGGAGAGGGAGAGGGGGAGGGAGAGGGGGGGGAGGGGAGGGGGGGGGAGAGGGGGAGGGAGAGGGAGAAGAGCGGGGGGGAAAAGGAGGGAAAGAAGGGAAGAGGGGAAAAGGGGGAGAGAGAGGGGGAGAGAGGAGAGAAGGAGAAAGAGAGAGAGAGAGACAGTGAGAGTGAGAGAAAATGAGAGAAAGAAAGAGAAAGATGAGAGAAAAAAGAGAGAGAGGAGATAAAAGAGAGAGAGAGAGGGGGGAGAGAGAGAGAGAGTATGAGAGAGAAGAGAGAGAGAAAGAGAGGGAGAGGGGAGAGAGAGAGAGAAGGGAAAAGGAAGAGAGAGAGAGAGAGAGAATATGAGAGAAAGAGAGAGAATATGAGTGTGACATCTATTAATCAAGAGACCGGCCGGGCAACTGTTGACCGCCTAGGTCATGCATGACCTCACCTTCGGCGATAACAAGAAACGCTTGGAGGTGGTAGCCGAGGGCAACAGCTGTGTCCCCACGCCCTAGGCTGGAAGCGACCCAGAAATACCCGAAGGAGTCAGTCCGAGTCTGTTCCTTTAAAACCCCGAACACCTTCCCCCTTAGCCCGTAGGGGCTGACGCCCGCCTCCGCCACGTCTACCGCGTCAAGGTCCATTCTAATCTACGTGTCTGTTCCCTCAACAAAGCTGAGAAACAGACTCTGAGTTTTCCTCTGGACCTACCAGATAACATAGTGGTATTATAGTATAATTCAAATTAGAGACCATTATAATGAGAGAGAGAGAGAGAGAGAGAGAGAGAGAGAGAGAGAGAGAGAGAGAGAGAGAGAGAGAGAGAGAGAGAAAGAGATAGAGAGAGAGAGAGAATAGAGAGGAGAGAGAATAGAGAGGAGAGAGAGAGAGAGAGAGAGAGGAGTGTAAGGGACTTGTACAACGCATGGTCTGTTGTGTATATTTATTGATGGGAGATTCTTGGTAATGTAGCGTGGACCGAGGTTAAATTGGCCGGCTTGTACAGGAGAGACCGGGGTAGCCCCCGGGAGGCCGCGACTCGAGGTAGTGTCTGTACGGTTCAAGATCAGCTATGGGGTCATGAGCGCAGCAGGCGTGGCTTAGGTCAGTACGGCGGTGATGCCATGGGCACGCCGCCCTATTGGTCACCCCTGTTAGTAGGAGGGTGTGACATTGACGGCATTTGGCCAGTGACCAATCTGAGATCGCTCGGCTCACGCACCCACCCGTCGTCCTCAACGGGAGTAGCAAGTGTCGTCGACCGTGTTAGGTGTGGGTCCTGACAGGCTGCGTCCCGGAATCCTCGCGCAACTGATCCGCCATTTTCTGAAACAAGTACACCAAGGGCAGAGACAGGCAGAGAGACAGGAGGGCGAAATGGGAGGTGGGGGGGTTGTGTGACAAGGGCCGTATGTAAGATATAATCAGAGTATTGCAAGAAAATAATACTTAATAATGTTATATTCAATTTTCAATTTTTATAATCACTTTTTTATATAATTTCACTGTCAAGAGATAGACAGAGGAACATGCTTAGGAAGACAATTGTAATAGTCCGCAAGGACTTGCTTGAGTTGCAATTGTCTCAGGATAGATAGAGGTGAAATCTACAAAAATAAGCATTGTGCATGGCTATAAGGAAGGAAAAGTTGTCGCGTCCGCAAGGACTATCTTGAGCGACAGACTTCCTTAACGATGCGAAGGTCAACAGTGTGCTGTGCAATAGTACATACAATATATATCTGACTTATAAGAAATTAGCATTGATTAGAATATGTCTATCACCGACACCTTCATCATTTCGAAGCAAAGCAATAATGAAAATAGGTAAATGTAGTCCTCATGTTCGCTTGGGAGTGACTCATTACATCATATACGCTTAATAACAACATACGGCATGATAAAATGTAATGCAAGGCAAGAATACAAGATTGGCGCAAGACTATACGCATGTAATTCTTGTGCAATTAACGTGATTTATACAGATACGATGTATGAAGTTGCATAACTGAAGTGATGGGTGAATAATTGAGATAGGTAAGAAATAAGTTAGAGTTATAAAGTGAATAAGTCAGAGTATAGCACACGAGTAGACAATATAATAGTGGTAGAGTAGGTATAGAATCATAGTAGCTAGATAAGTTGAGTGAGAGTAATAAGAAATAGAATGGCGTGTGAGGTGGAATTGATAAGTAAAGGGCGAGGCGAGGATGGGGACGGGGTATGTAAACGAAGTGGAAAAAATTTAGAGGTCAAGGAAAATAAATACCGATCTAACTGCACGAAAAGAACATTCATAAATATGGTAATATAATTATTACTCTACGGCGATTGCAACGTTATATCAACTACTGTTCGAAATCACAGAAATGATACTGCAACAGTATGTGAAATGTATGAAATGGTGACAAGTCTGTCACGGAACAGACAAAGCTTGCAGAACAACGCATGGTGCAAGCAGACCGCTGATCGGCCGATAGGACAACCTCGTGGTTGCAATTAGTTAATTAA
>NC_051403.1:18592055-18601889 GCF_015228065.2 Penaeus monodon | reverse complement strand
GAGAGGGAGAGAGAGAGAGAGAGAGAATATGAGAGAGATTAGAGAGAGAGAGAGAATATGAGAGGGGAGAGAGAGAGAAGAGAGAGAGAGAGAGAGAGAGGAGAGAGAGAGTGAGAGAGAGAGAGAGAGAGAGAGAGAGATGGAGAGAGAGAGAGAGAGAGAGAGAGAGAGAGAGAGAGAGAATATGAGAGAGAGAGAGAGAGAGAATATGAGAGAGAGAGAGAGTGTAAAAGGCTATGATCCTTAGTACAATGGTTAACAGAGGGTAGTTATAGTTGTTAAACGGCATGACTCTTTATTACTAAGAGTTGACCGACCTTATCACACTGGACACTGGCGACGAACTCCCTGAGGCCTAGGTCATCCTCGGTATAAGTAGTGACCGTTCCAGCTGCCGGAAGCGATAGAAGCAGCTGGAGGATGCATGGGAGGAGCGAGGTGAGGTCACCGGTCCGTCAACTACCTTGTACATTGCTCGGCCACCTACTCACGCCTCGCCCTGGGAGGCGTCTTAGGTTTTGCCTCAAGGGTGAACTAACATGGCTGGTCATCTCGGTCTCGCATGTGTTGTCCTGGTGCATCTTCATGGCTGCTCGTCCCTGTCGTCCTCATCTTCCTGGTCCTCGGTGTAATCTGTCCATCCCCGACGTCCACACATCCTCGAAAGTCTTGCACAAGTCCTCCTTGACTTCGGAATCGTATAGACTTCCTCGTGTCCTCATCCACACGTCCTCACAGATCTCGTCCAGGTCCTTCATGGCAGCATGCTCGATCTATATGTCCTCGTAATCTTCATCTGGATCTACGGGCAGGGGGGCGGTATCTCAGAGCGGCTGATACCTGAGCTAACAAGCTCCTGGAGTTGACTGGATCTGCGGGCGTCCGCCAGGCGTCGCCCATCCACAGCATCCTGGGGCGACTGTTACCTGTGCTGGTGGGTTCCTGTTTCTTCGCTGGATCTACGGGCGTCTCGGCAGGCAGCACCCGTCCACTACATCATGGGACGGCTTAACACCTGCTCTGACAAACGTCCTGGTCCGCAGGGCTATGGTGATCACAACATCCTAAGGTGACCGGTTCTGCAGCAGAGTCCTCCTTCCGTTCCGTGTCGGTTATCATCGGTCCGACTGCAATATATAGTCGGGGAACCAGATCATACATGTAAGGGCCAGAAGTAAGAGAAAAAGACAGGCAACAGAGAAGAGGGGGTTTTAAGTACCACTAGCCAGTTATTTAAGTTTGCGGTTTTTAATTTTGGTTTTTGATTTATTTTTGTCTTTCTTTTTATTGTTTTGTGTTTTATTTTCACAAAGATAAAGAAAAAATAGGAGAGGGAGACAGAGGGTAGTTATAGTTGTTAAATGGCGTGACTCTTTATTTACTAAGAGTTGACACACAGTAGGGAACACAGAAGACGACTTGTGGGGTTTTAGGGCGGGTAGTGTCAGGCACCGGCCCGGGGGGGGAGGCTGGGCCGCCCTTATCAGGGAGCTGGCGAGAACCCCCAGGCCTGGGTCACCCTGGGTATAAGTAGTGACCGTTCCAGTACCGGAAGCGAAGAAGCAGCTGGAGGATGATGGGGGAGCGGGGAGGCACTGGTCCATCTGCTACATTGTACAGAGAGAGAGAAAAGGAGGGAAAAAGGAGAGAGGAGAGAAAGAGAGGAGAGAGAGAGGAAGAGAGAGAGAGGAGAGAGAGAGCGGAGAGAGAGAAGAGAGGAAAAGAGAGGGAGAGAGAGAGAATAGAGAGAGGGGGGGAAATGAGATAGAGGGGGAGAAATGAGAGAGAGGGAAAAAGGGAAAATGAGAGGAGAGGGGGAAATGAGGAGAGAGAGATGGGGGAAATTAAAAAAAAAGGCCTTCAAAAGGGGAAAACAGGGGGTCCTTTAACCCGATGCGCCCATAAAAAGGTTTTTCGGAGGGGTTTGGGCGGAAAAACAAAAAAAAACAAAAAAAAAAACAAAAAAAAAAGGGGGAAATTTTAAATTAAAAAAAAAAAGGGGAAAAAAAAATAAAAAAAGGGGAAAAAGGGGGAAAAAAATTTAAAAAGGGGGGGGAAAAAGGGAAAATGGGAAACGAGGGGGGGGGCCCGCATCCGAAGGGGAAAAAAGGGGGGGGGGAAAGGGGGGAAAAAAAGGGAGGGGAAAAGGGGGAAAAGGGGGGGAAAGGGGGAGGAGAGGGGATGGGGGGGAGGAAGGGGGGGGAGGGGTTTGGGGAAGGGGGGGTAAAGGAGGGGGAGGGGGGGGGGAAAGGGGGAAGGGGAGGGGGAAGAGGGGATGGGGAAGGGAGGGGAGGAGGAGAGGGGATGGGGAAGGGGAGGAGAGGAGGAGAGGGGATGGGGAAGGGGAGGAGAGGGGGGGGGGGGGGGAAGGGGGGGGTTGAGAGGAGGGGGGGGGGAAAGGGGGGGAAAGGAGAGGAGGAGGGGGGAAGGGGGGAAGGGGAGGGAGGGGGAGGAGAGGGGAGGGGGGGGGAAGGGGAGGGAAGGGGGAAAGGGGGAGGGGTTGGGGGAGGGGGAGAGGGGAGGGGGGAAGGGGAAAGAAGGGAGGAGGAGGGGGGGGTGGGGAAGGGGGAGGAGAGGAGGGGGAGGGGGAGGGGGGAAGGGGGGGAAAGGAGGGAGGAGGGGGGGGGGGAAAGGGAAGGGGAAAAGGAGAGAGGGGAGGGGGGAAAGAGGGGGATGGGGGGGGGAAAGGAGAGGAGGAGAGGGGAGGGGAAGGGGGAGGAGAGGGGGAAATGGGGGGGGGGGAGGGGGGAGGGAGAGGGGGAGAGGGGGGAATGGGGGAAAGGGGGAGGAAAGAGGGGGTGGGGAAGGGGGGGGGAAAAGGGGTGGAGGGGGGAAGGGGGAAGGGGGGAAGGAGAGGGGGGTGAGGGAAGGGGAGGGGGAAGGGGGAAGGAGAGGAGGGGAAGGGGGGGAAAGAGGAGGGGGAGGGGGATGGGGAAGGGGGGGGAAAGGAGGGGAGGGGAAAGGGGGGAAAGGGAGGGGGAGGAGGCGGAGGGGAGGGGGAAGGGGGTGGGGGGGGGAGGAGAGGAGGGGGAGGGGAGGGGGGAAGGGGGAGGGGGGAAAAGGAGAGGGGAGGGGGGGGGGGGGGAAGGGAGAAGGAGGAGGAGGGGGGATGGGGGGAAGGGGAGGAGAGGAGGAGAGGGGAGGGGGAGGGGGGGAGAGGGAGGAGAGGGGGGGATGGGGGAAAGGGGAGGGAGGGGGGGGAGGAAAGGGGTGGGGGGAAGGGGGGGAAAGAGGGGGGAGGGGGGAAAGGGGGGGAGGAGGGAGGAGGGGGGAAATGGGGAGGGGGGGGAGGAGGGGAGGGGGAGGAAGGGGAGGGAGGGAGGGGGAGGGGGGGGGGGAAGGGGAGGAGAGGGGGAAGGAGGGGAGGGGTGGGAGGGGGAAGGAGGGGGGAGGAGAGGGGAGTAGGGGGGAAGGGGAAGGAGGGGGGAGGAAAAGGGGGGGGGGGAAAGGGGAGGAGAGGGAGGAGAGGGGTTTGGGGAAGGGGATTTTGAGGAGGGGGGGGGGGGGAAGAAGGGGGGGAGAGGAGGAAAGGGGAAGGGGGAAAGGGAAAAGGGAGAGGGGGGGGAAAGGGGGAAGAGGGGGAAAAGGGGGGGGGGAAAGGGGGAGGAAGGAAAAGGGGGATTGGGGGGGAAAAAAGGGGGGAAAGGAGGGGAGGGGAAATGAGAGGGGGAAAAATGGGAAGGGGAAAAAGGGGGAAAAATTTGGGAAGGGGAAAAAGGGAAGAAAAAGGAAAAGAAGGGAAGAAAAAAAGGGGGAAGAGGGAAAAGGAAAAGGAAAAAGGGGGGGAAAGAAAAGAAAAGAAAAAAGGGGGGGAAAAGGGGAGGAGGAGGAGGGAAAAGGGGGGGGAAAAGAAAAAGGGGGGAAAAAGGGAAGAGGGGGGGGAAAAGTAGAAAAAAAGGAAAAAAGACAAAAAAAAAGGGGGGGGAAAAAGAAAAAGAAAAAAAAAAGGGGGAAAAAGGGGGAAAAAAAAAAAAAAAAAAAAAAAAGGAAAAAAAAAGAAAAAAGAAAAGAAAAGGGGACGAAGAAAAGAAGAAAAAAGGGGGAAGAAGGGGGAAAAGGGGAAAAAAAGGGGGGGGAAGGGAAGAAGGGGAAAAAGGGGAAAGGGAAAAAGGGGGGAGGGGGAAAGGGAAAAAGGGGAAGGGGGGAAAAAGGGGAAGAAGGGGAAAAAAGGGGAAAAGAAAAAAAAAAAAGGGGGAAAAAAGGGGAAAGGGGAAAAAAGGGGAAAAAGAAAAAGAAAAAAAGAAAAAAAGGGGAAAAAAAAGGAGAAGAAAAAGGGAAAAAGAAAAAAGAAGAAAAAAAAGGGGGAAAGGGGGAAAAGGGGAAAAAGAGGGGGGGAAGGGAAAAAAGGGAGGGGGAAAGGGAAGGGGGGGGGAAAAGGAAAAATGGGAGGGGGAAGGGAAAAAAAAAAGAAGGGAAAATGGGAAGAAGAACGGGAAAGGAAAAAAAGGGAAAAAAAGGGAAGAAAGGGAAAGGAAGGAGAGAAGGGGGGGGGGGGGAAGGGGAAAAAAAGGAAAAGGAGAAAGAGGAAAAGGAGAGAAAGGGGAGGAGAGGAGAGAAAGGGGAGGGGGAGGGGGGAAAAAGGGGGAAAAAACGGGGGAAAGGGAGAGAAAAAGGAAAGGGGGAGAAAAAGGAAAGAAAAAAGGGGAAGGAAAGAAAGAGACGGGGGGGAAAAGGAGAAAGAAAAGGGAAAGAGAAAAGAGGAGGGAAAAAAAGGAGGAGGAGAAAGGGAGAAGAAGGGGGAAAGGAGGGGAGAAAAGGGGGAGAGAGAGAGAAAGAGGAAAGAAAAGAGAGAGAGGAGAGATGGGGGGGGAGGGGGAAAAGAGAGAGAGGGGAGGAAAAGTGGAGAGGGGAGAGGGAGAGGAGAGAGGAGAGAGAGGGGGGGGAAAAAGGGGAAGGGGGGGGAGAGAGAGGAGGGAGAGAGAGAGGGAAAAGAGAGAGGAGAAAAGAGAGAAAGTGAGAGAGAGAGAGAGGAGAGAGGAGAGGGAGAGAGATGAGAGAGAGATAGAGAGAAAAGAGAAAAGGGGGAAGGAAAAGAGGAGGAGAGGGGAGGAAAAGGGAGGAAAAAAGGAAGAGAAAAGAGAGGGAGAGAGGGGGAAAAGGGAGAGAGGGGAAAGAGAGAGAGAGAGGAAAGGGAAAGGAGAGAGAGAGAAGAGAAAACGGGGGAAAAGGAGAGGGGGAGAGAGAGGGGGGAGGAGAGGAGAAAGAGGGAAGGGAGAGGAGGGGAGAGGGGGAGAGGAGAAAAGGGGGAGGAGGGAGAGAGAGAAGGGCAGAGATGGAGAGGGGAAGGGGTTAAAGGGAAAAGGAGAGAGAGAGATAGGGGGGAAAAGGGGAGAGAAGAGGAGGAAAAGAAAAGAAAGAAAAAAAGAAAGAAAGAAAGAGAAACGAAAAGGAGAAAGGGGAATGAGAAAGATAGAAGGCTTGCATATTTCTTTTTAACAAAAGGAAATCGAAAAAACAGCAAAAAAAGGCCTTTGGCCAAATTTTCCCCCCTCCCCCCCCCCCCATAGGGGGAAAATTTTATTGAGGGGGAGAGAGAGAAAGAGAGGAGAAAGAGGGAGAGATAGATAGATGGATGGATAGATAGTAGAGGTAGTAGAAAGGGGATGGATAGAAGATAAATAATGGATGATAGATGGATGGATGGATAGTTTGGAGGATAGATAAATGTTGGTTTAGATGGATAGTAGTTTGATTTTATAGATAGTTTTAGAAGAGGGGATAAAAAGTAGATGGGAAGATAGAAGATAAAAGATAGTTTTAGAAATGAATAGTAGATAGATAAAAGGGATAGAAAAAAAAGTTTAGATGGGAAGATAGATAGATAGAAGATAGAAAAGATAAAAAGATAGATGGGATGGAAGATAGATAGAAAAATTAGATAGAAGATAGAAGGAAATAGATAATAAGAGATAGATAGTTAGGGGCCAAAAAGAAGAAAAAAAAAACAAACGGGACACGGGGGGAAAACGGGACAGACACAGACACAAAACCGATAAGAAAAGTCTTTCGCGCCCCTAAAATAAAGGCAGTGTGTCAACTCAAAAAGGGGAAATTTTGAATCAATATTTGACTCTTTTATTCCCGAAGGTACAGATAGCACATTGCTTCACCAACTACACCTCTGCTTCACACTTCATTCGCAGCAGCAGACTACGCAAGGTCAGGGTATAATGAAAAATGATGAAACAAAAGGGTGAAAAGTGTGAGTAAGTGGGCAAAATGTATTTTTTAAAAGAAAAAAAAAAATAAAAAATGATAAATGATGTGAGAGTAATGAACGTAAAATGGTGATGTACGCACATGAATAAATAGCAGGTGTAGATGTAATGTGATGATGAAAAAGAAAGTTCAGTTACTAATATGAAAACAATTGGCACGTAAAATGGTGAATAACATTTGTAAATATCATGAATATTAAAAAGAAAAGAAAAAAAAATTTTTTTTAATATTCCCAATTAAAAAAAAAATCACTATGCAGGGATATATATAAAACATTTTGAAGGAATTCTTTTTTGCCAAACGAATGATAAAAATTATGAACATTTAATAATCTGTACTGCAGCGGAAGTAGCACTTGGGGTAAACCCCAATAATGAAAAATGGTTCAAGGGGAAATAAGAGGATTAAAAATAAAAACCAAAAAAAACCTTTGATGGAATGGAAGGTGACATGTTTACTAAAAAAGAGATGTGAAAAATATTCGAACGGGCATGACATGATCAAACAGAAAAAAATGAATATAAAGTTCTGTTTCACTCTGCGAAATGACTCGTAAAACCCAACGATACTCGTAAATTTTGCATCACTGGTTTTCCCATGTAAAAAAGCCATCTTTATTTTTTTAAATTCTTATTTTCTTTTCGGAAGTTGAAGAAATCATTATGATTATTATAATGTGTCTTATATTCCGTCTTTCGCTTTTCCTACATTCCCCTGTTCTCCTTCAGCTATTCGAAGGTTATTCTCTTTAATTTGATTAATCAATGTTTATGTTATTTTTATCTTCATATACATAACTTTTGACGCATATTCACTCACACTCTCACACACAACCATGCTTATCTGTCTATCTATCTACATGTTTATCTATCTCTTTGTCTACCTTCCTACCTTTCTACTTATCGATCTATCTATTCATCTATCTCTCCATCTATCTGGGCACAAACATCTTTTGTTTGTGTTGTGGGCAAACACAAAACACATATGCACATATACGCACAGCACACATATGTATATATATCATATAACACACACACACACACACACCACACACACACACACACACACACACACACACACACACACACCCCACAATACATAACAAATTTTTATACACACACAACATTATTATATATTTATTATTATATATTATTTATATTATATTCTTTATTATATTTTATTATATTTTATTCCTTTCCTTTTTTGTGCCATCACCGATGCGGTGTTTGGCGAAGTACTTGGTGCCATGTTTCATGCCGTCGAGTCCTATCCCAGAGACATCGAGGCGTTTGTATATTGAAATTGTTGAATGATATTCTGGGCCTACCGCGAGCCTCCTTTCCATCAATTTTCTAATGTGCCTTTCGGGATGCATGTCTGAGGAATTTCAGTTATCGTACACAGACCAATTCTAGAAGCTCGCGTCCCCGTCCGACTTTTCTGCGAAAGAACCACATTGCCGCGGCCTCTATATTGCGTCGAGTTTCAGTCGTCAGTCTCCAGGACTTGCAACTATATAGGAGAATCGACCATACAAAGGCTTTAACGGATCTGATTTTTATTTGCATTGAGAGCTTGCGCTCTGTTAGGATGTCCCGGAGTTTGGAGAATGCATCTTTTGCAGACGATTCTGCGTCTGATTTCCTTCTTACAACGAGCATCAGAGATGACAATAGCTCCTAAATGATTGAATGAGGAGAACCATATAGGTTTTTGTTTCTCCTTGTTTTACTGGACAAGTTGGTGGACCTCTGGCTTCGAAACTACCATGAATTTTGTTTTCTTGCTGATGACATAGAGGCCAAGGTGTTCGCTGGCTTTCACAACATCATCAGAAAGTTTTGGAGGTCATTTACAGAAGTGGCCATGAGAACTCTACTATCTGCATAACGAAGGCTGTTGACTTTGTAACCATTGATAATGATTCTCTCCTGGTGATCTTCAATCTCCCGCAGGATAACTTCAGAGTATAAAGTGAAGAAGTCAGGTGACATCAGACAACCTCGTCGGACACCTCATTTGATGGGGAACCAGTTGTTCCATGGAATAGGCGGACTGCGCCAAGTTGATCTTGGTAGACTGAATTAGTGTCATATCTTTGTCATCTATCCGGATATTTCCGAGGATTTTGAATAATTCTAAATGCCGGAACTTATCAAAAGCTTTCTGAGAGTCAAGGATAACGTTCCCCGTACCTTTATCCTTCATAAACCCAAATTGGATCTCTGGTATTTCGGGTAGGAGTTGTCTTCTGATCCTCTGTAGGATGATTTTCAGTAGATTTTAAGAATATGCGACATTAGACTAATTGCGCGATTTTTTAGGACTCGAATGATACGGGGACCTTCGGTAGGGTAATGAAAACTGATTTCATCATTTCTTTGGGTAACTTGCCTGTTTCATAGATATCATTTAGGAAGTTCCACATGAGATCAATACCTTTGTCTCTTGAGGCCTTGAGCATTTCGATGCATACGCCGTCGGGACCTGCAGCTTTCCCAGATTTCATATGCTGTAGGGACAAGCGCGCTTTTAACTTCCGAATTGGTGGACCCAAATGTGACATCTTCCATGACTAGATCTGGCTCTTACTCATCATCGAAAAGTTCTTGAACATACTCTTCTCAACGAGCACTGACATCCTCGGTCTCGTGGAGAAAGCGGCCGTCTGTTGCTTTGATGCAATTTGAGGGGAAAAAGGATCGCTGACCAGTGACCTCTCTTATCCTTTAGAACATCTCTTTGAGATTACAACTGAGATTATTTACTGCAACAGATTTCTCCTGCAGCCATTTTTATTTGGCTTTCTTACATTCTTTTCTGTAAAGATTGTTTAGTAGTTCACATTGCACGGTGTTCTGTTTTAAGACTTGCTGTTTTTGTAGCAGGCCATTGAGCTCTGGCTGGAACCAACTTGATGAAGGCTTCTTTTCTGCTGTCGGGATTGTCTTAGCAGCTGCTGCTTGGATATTCTCAATGAATGCACCAAACCGATGGTCATTGTCATTGTTAGAAGCCTCTGGTAGATTTCCACAAAAATCTGGTTTAATGTTTTATCGCACCTCTTGATTGGTCTGTAATGTACCGAGTTCAAAATTGGGGCCTGTCTTTGCTTTCTTCAACTTTTTGAGGGACATCTAAATTTTATTACTACTGGGTTGTGGTCTGAATTTGCGTCTGTACATTGCTCGGGAGATTTCGATTGCGTTCCAGTATCTTGAACTGGTCAGAACATAGTCGATTTGGTTTCTGGCTCTATCGCTAGCATTTCGCCATCTGGGGTGCACATTAAACCAGGTGTTTGTGATGACCAGATTTTTCTCCTTACACCAATCTGTGTCTGTCTCCACATTCATTCTGTTCCCCAGGCCGTACGGTCCAACAGGATTCTGATCTCTCTCTCTCAGCCACCTTTAGCATTAAATTCACCCAGACTATCATAATTTCGTTTGAATTACATGATGAAAATAATTAATCAAGAGAGTTATAGAAGTTGTCGATTTGTGGTCTTCAGCATTCGACATGCTACTAGGATGTTTACATTTACAGGACTAGCTTTGATCTTGACTAGAATCCTTGCGGTCGTTTTTAGGCCAGAACGGTGAAACGGGTTTT
>NC_051403.1:18582055-18587055 GCF_015228065.2 Penaeus monodon | reverse complement strand
AGAGATATAGAAATAGAATAATACAGAGAAAGGATTTATAATTCCAAATAAAATAAATTGTAGTTTATATTTACTTGTATGATAATGTATTAATTTATATTTTATTGTTGTTGATTATATTACTTTCTTCTATTTTGGATTATTATTATTGATTACTTGTGATGATTATTATTAAATGGTATGTGATGGGAGATTAATTGTGGTGGTGATGAAGTGATCGGTGTGGATAACATATGATGATGAAATGTTGTTTTGTGTTGCTTGGTGATGATAAAGATAGTGGTTATGATGATAGTGATAATGATGGTAATGATAGTGATGGAGATGGTGATGAAAATAGTGATGAGAGGGAGGATGACAAACATAATGATGACTGACATAATATAGTGTTTACAGACAGATAGATACATAAGGTAGAATAGAGAGATTAGACAAAAGGATAGACAAACGTATAGATAAAGAGGAGGGAAAGGATAAATCATACACAGAGGAGAGAGAGAGAGAAGGGAAGAGAAAGAAAAAGAAAGAGAAAAGAGAGAAGAAGAGAAAGACAAATAAAAATAAATAAAAGATAAACAAATTAAAGAAAAGAAAAGAAAAAAAAAGAAAAAAAAAACGAAAAAAGCTATGATATTCTCCGAACTGACAGCCAGGACAAGAGTCTTATTCCTCGCACACGTATCTTGGGATTTGCAGGGACGAGAGAGCGACTGAATTCACGTACCCTCATCTCTCTCTCTCGAGGCGGCCTGTCTCTACCTGCTCTCTGCCCTAAAGCCTGGCTAGAGCAGGTGCGTTGAAGGAATTTATACAAACATACGGACGGGACACTTAAACGTGCGCGCGATCGCAGACACACACACACACACACTCACAGCCCAGACACATAACAGCGCATACGCACCGGACACCGCACAACGCACGATGATCGGACCGCGCACAACACACACAACACACACAAACACACGCACACAGCACACACACACACACTACACACACAAGTGCGACACAACACACACCACACACAACCCACCACACCATATGTTATATAATATATATTATATATATATTATTATATATATATATATAGATTTATACATCCATATAAATGTATATTAATATTTTTTTATATGTATGCATATATATGTCTCATATGTATATACATGTTAAATATCGTATGATATACATATATATATGTGTATAATAATACGCATATAATCGTATATATAATATATAAATATATAAATATATATATATGTATATTATATATGTATATATAATATATATATATATATTGTATATATATTATATGCTATATATATATATATCATATAAATAGATATATATATATATAATATATGTACATGTGAGGTGGAGGTGGAGCAGGAAGAAGAAGAAGAAGAAAAGGAGGAAAAGGAAAAGGCCGAGGAGGACATGGAGGAAGAAGCCGAGAAAGAGAAACAAGAGCAACGCGAAAAGGAGGAGAAACAGGGCCGAGGGAGGGGAAGCAAGGAGCAGAGAAACCCGCGCGCTTGTCTCGAGAATTATCACGGGGAAAGACGAACGACTCTCTCGCTCTCTGCCCCCCCCCCCCTCCCTCTCGTCCTCTCTTCCTCTCCGTCTCTGACTCTGTCTCTGTCTGTCTTTTTGTCTGTTTGTATGTCTGTTTAGCTCTCTGTTTTTGTTTCTGTGTCAGTCTTTTTTTCTTTCTTTCTTTCTCTTTCTCTCTCTCTCTCTCTCTCTCTCTCCCCTTCTCTCTCCCTCTCATTCTCTCTCTCCCTCTCTTCCTCCCCCTCCCTCACTCTCCTTCTCTCTGCCTCCCTCCCTCCCTCCCTCACTCCCTCACTCCTCTCATACCATCTCTATCCCTCCCTCCCTCTCCCTCCCTTCCTCTCCCTCCCTCCCTCCCGCTCTCCTTCACTCCCTCAGTCCTCTCTCTTCTCTCCCATCCCTCTCCCTCCCGCCCTCCCTCTCCCCTCCCTTGGCCTCTTCGCATTCTCTCCCATCTTCCCTCCTATTCCCTCCCTTCTCCCCTCTCTCTCCCTCCTTCCATCCCTCTCCTTCTCTCTACCTCCCTCCCCCCCCCCCCCCCCCCCTCCTCCCCCCCTCACCTCCTTCACCTCAATCCTCCTCCCTCTCTCTCCCTCTCCCTCCCTCCCATCCTTTCCCTTCCCTCTCTCTCCTTCCTTTCCCGCCCCGTCTCTCGCATCTTCCTCCCTCCTCTCCCCTCCTCTCAGCCTCCTCCTCTCTACTCTCTCCGTCCCTCGCCCCTCTCCCTCCCTCCCTACCCTCCCCTCCCTCTTTCCTCCTTCCCTCCATCCTCTCTCCTTCCTTCCCTCCCTCTCTTCTCTTTATCCCCTCCCTCCCCTCTCCCTCCCAGCCCTCCCTCCCTCCTCCCCCTTCCTCCTTCCTTCCCTCCCTCTCCTTCCATCTTCCATCCCTCCCTTCCCTTCCTCTCCCTTCCCTCCCTCTCCCTCCCCCTTCCCCTTCCTCGCCTCCCGCCCTCCCATCTCCACTCTCAACTCTCTCCTCCCTCCTTTCCCTCCCTCTCCTTACTTTCTCTCTACCTCCCTCCCCCCTCCCTCCCTCCCGCCCTCCCCCCTCTCCTCCCCCTCCCTCGCCCCCTCCCTCCCTCTTTCCTCCTTCCCTCCCTCCCTCCCTCTCCCTCTCTCGGGGAACCACAACGGAATTCTTCAATAGACTCATTCGACTGGATATTAATGTCAAACTTTCTTGCGATTAAGTTTCTGCCGCTCGCTTTCGCTCAAGAATTCTATTTATTCTCTTTTTCTTTTTTCTTTTTTTTTTTTTTCTTTTTTTCCTCTCTTTCCACTTATTTCATGCCGACGATATGTACGCGAACCCAGACAGCTTTTAATTCGCTAACTTACCGTCTTTTTGCAACGAGGAGGAAGGGAGGGAGAAAAGAAAGGAGGAGGAGGAGGAGAGGGAGGAGGAGGAGGAAAGAGGAGGAGGAGGAGGAAGAGGAGAGGAGAGGAGAGGAGGAGAAAAGGAAGAAGAGGAGGAGGAAGAGGAAGATGACGAGGAGAGGATGGAATGGATGATGATGAGTGATGAGGGGAAGGTGGAGGAGGAAGTGGAGGAGGGGAGGGATGGAGGGGAAGGGGAGGGGAGGAGGAGGAGGGGAGGAGGGGGAGAGGAGGAGGAGGAGGGAAAAAGGGGGACGGGAGGAGGGGAAGGAGGGAAAGGGGAGGGGGAGGGGAGGGAGAGGAGAGGAGAGAAGAGTAGAGTAGAGGAAAGGAGAGGAGAGGAGGAAGAAGAAGGGGAGGATGAGGAGAAGGAGGAGGAAATGAGGTGACCCTTGCAGGTAATAGGAGGGAAGGATAACGGAGGTGAGGAGGAGGAATAGCACGGACGACATGATATGAAAGGAAGGGGAGACAGAAAAGGAGGAAAAGGAGGAGGGGGAGGAGTAGGAGGAAGAGGAAGTAGAGGTGGGAACATAGGCCAAGGTTTAATCAGGAGCTTATTAGAGAAGAGGGAGGAAGAGGGCAAGAGGAGAAGTAGGAGATTGATGACAAGAAAAGTAGGAGGAGGGGGAGGAGGATGAGGTGAGAATAATTATAATTATTATGATTACTATTATTAATCAGTGAGAAGAGTGGAGGACTAGTATGAGGATAATGAGGAGGAGTGAGGAAAGGGAGGAGGACGTTTTGGGATGAGGAGGAAGAGGAATAAATAAGAGTCAGATAAAGACTACAACGTACTGACGTATTACGAAGACAGTATGAGGGTAATAAACTAGACAAAAGAGAAGGGAATAATAGAAGAAAGTATAAACTTTATTGTATGATGCAGGGGAGGAAGTGGCGTGTACACGGAGACAAGGGTAAGAGAAGGGAAAGGGGGTAGGGGAGGGTGGGGGTGGGGGGTGAAGGGGACGATGGTAAGGTGAAGTGAAGGGGGTGGGGGTGGGGATGGGGGGTAGTGTAAAGGTCGGGAGGGGGGGGGGAGGGGGAGATAAGGAATGAGGGAACAGAGACAATGGAAGGACGAGATGAGATGAAATGGGACTAAGGAATAAGGATGGAAATGAGAGAATAGAAAGAGAGAAAAGAATAAAGGAGGGAGGTAACAATGGGGACGAAGAAGGTGGAAAGGAGAAGAGATAACAAGAATAGGAGTAGTAAAGACGAGAGAGAGAGAAGGGGGGAGGAGGGAAAGGGATAAGGGGGGGAGGGGGAGGCGAAGGGAAAGGGAGGAGGGGAGATGCCCTTTCAATCCCACCTTGACGACTAAGGGAGATTACGTTTGTGTGTGTATGTGTATGTATGTATGTATGTATGTATGTATGTATGTATGTATGTATGTATGTATGTATGTATGTATGTATGTATGTATGTATGTATATGTATATATATTATATTATAATATAATCATATACATATTTTTATATACATACATATATATATATATATATATATATATATATATATATATATTATATGATATATATATATATATATATATTATATATATATATAATATCATCATTATAAATCATATGATAACTTTCTATAAACATTTTAAGATAATATATTTTAAATAACTATATCACAGCGTAAGATCAGAGGAAATTTCTAAACATTTTTATGGAATAGGAAGTTTAAAACTGAGCGGAAGAGAAAAAATTATCTTGCAGACGAGAAAGTTGTGTAAGCATTTTTTTGATTATAAGGATATTCAATACCACGTGTTCGTGTGCTAGGAGATAGTCCTGTGTGTTTTTTCAGAACGGTACACATTTCTGAACAGTAAATTGTTTATCTATCTGACTCAGTCTTCTCTTAACTAGCACACATACACACACACACAACACACCACACACACACACAACACACACACACACACAGCACGCACACACACACACACACAGCTATCAACACACACACACACACACACACACACACACACACACACACACACACACACACACACACACACACACACACACACACACACACACACACACACAG
>NC_051403.1:18567055-18569555 GCF_015228065.2 Penaeus monodon | reverse complement strand
TCATTATTATTATTATTATTTTGCTACAATCATTATCATTATTATCATGATAATTATTGATATTACCATTATTTTCATAATAATAATAATAATAATAATAATAATAATAATAATTATTATTATTATTATTGTTATCATTATTATTATTTTTTTTTATCATCATTATTATTATTATCATTATTATATTTTTTCTTTATTATTATTATCATCACATTTACTTATTATTATTATTATCATCACTATTATTACTTTTATTACTATTATCACTATTATAATCATCATCAATTTTTATATGTTCATAAAACCGCTCATTTCATTTCGTTCAGTGGAGCTCGAAAAAGGTCGATGTCGATTTGGAAGCATGCAAGCGATTTATTAAAAAACTGAATGGAAAAAGAGGGGAGGGGGGGGCGAAGGGGGAAGGGGGAAGGGGAAGGGGGAGGGGGAGGGGGGAAGGGGGGAAGGGGGAAGGGGGAAGGGCGAAGGGGGAAGGGGGGAAGGGGGAAGGGGGAAGGGGGGAGGGGGAAAGGGCGAAGGGGGAAAGGGGGAGGGTGAAGGGGAGGGGGGAGGGGGATGGTATAGGAAGGAAGGGGGAGAATGGATATGGGGCAGGGGAATGAGATGGGGGGGGGAGGGGTATTCTATGCTCATCCAATCGGATTAGAAGAAAAGAGGAAGGGGAGGAGAGAGAAGTGATGATGCCGTGGATGATGACGTTGATAACGATGATAAGGATGATACAATGGTGATAATGATAGTGATATGATGATGGTTAAGGAGATTAACTAATTATGATGGTGATGGGAATGGTATTATTAGTGATAATTCTATCAATGAAGATGAGGAAATGAGAGAAACGAACAAGAAGCGAAACAGGAGTATTGAGTGAAAAAAAACCCAGCAATTATGTGATATTCAAAAATTGACATTTTTAAAGCCCCGCATAAAAAAATCTATTTACTCTTTACTCGATAAATAATACCTCCTCATAAAAAAAACAGTCTATCAAATTTACTCTTATACTCAATAAATAACAACACCTCATTCATAAAAATATCATTCATCTGTTCATTTTCTCTTACACCTCATTCATAAAAATTCATAACAAAATAAAGGCATGTGATGACACTGACTAACTTGTAGCTTGTAACTTCTTGAATGAAGTATCTTAACGAGAAAGTGAAGGAATACAGAGAGGAAAGGAATAAAAGCGGGAGAAAGCGGGACGAAAAAAAGGATAAATAAATGGATTGGCGAATGCGAGATAAAGATAGAAAGGAGAAATAAAAATAGACAACACAGATATAGAGACAAAGAAATAGAGAAAGGGATAGTGATAAAGACAAAGATAAAGACAGGCAGATATAAAAGGAAAGATAAAGATATAGATAGACAGAACTAGAGGTAAACAGAAATAGAGATAAACAGAGATGGAGACAGAGGAAGAGGTAGACAGAGATAGAGAGAGAAGCAGAGAACGAAGACAGAGATAGGGAAAGACAAATAGAGAAGACAAAGCGACAGAAATAAAGATAAACAAAGATTTAGATAGAGACAGAGAGAGAAGCAGAGAACGAAGACAGACCGACAGAAACAGAGAAAGAGGGGAGAAAGAGAAGACAGAGAGTAGTTATTGGGCCTCAGAGATCAGCCAGTTCCATCTGATTCCAATTTCCTCCCAATTAAAGATCATAAGACAAAGACTTAATTGATTCTTACTTCCCATCCGTTTTACGACTTTTTTCCCGGCTCATGCGCAGACAAACAAACAAACACATTTATCTATCTGTTTGTCTGTCCACCCACCTACTTGCCTATCTATCTCTTTATTTACTATATA
Organism: Penaeus monodon; assembly: GCF_015228065.2. Classification (NCBI taxonomy): domain Eukaryota; kingdom Metazoa; phylum Arthropoda; class Malacostraca; order Decapoda; family Penaeidae; genus Penaeus; species Penaeus monodon. Next base: position 18,567,715 of record NC_051403.1, on the reverse strand, counting down.
TCTACCTATCTATGTAGCTGTCTTATCTATCCATCCAGCCATTATCTGGCTATCTATCTATATACCTATCTATCTGTCTATATATTACCTATATATTTGTCTATTTATGCATCCATTATCTATCTATGTCCATTTGTTTGTCTGCCTGCCTTCCTGCCTATCTACCTGTCCGTCTACCTGCCACTCACGCTATCTATCTGTCACTCTATCTGCCCATCTCTCTACCTACTTCCCCCTCACATACACTCACAAGGGCGCTCACCTATATGAGGCTAAAGAACATGTAGGACTTGCGTTCTTGAAAAGAAAAAGTTCGAAAGATTTTTTTCTTTTACTTTCAAATTTGAGCCTGGGGGTGGGGGTGGGAGTGGGGGGGATACAGCAGCAGTTACAGTAGCTACAACTTTCGTTTCTTCGGAAAACAATAGTATTAGACTTTTTTTTTTGTTTACTTCTCAAAAGAAAAAAAAATGTGTATGCTTGTAGATCGACTTGGCGGAAATGTAAACAAACAAGATGGCGGCGGTCGGGATGGTTTATGAAGGCATCTGGAGTTTTATTACTTGGAGCGAAAAGAAAGAAAAAGTATGTTTGGCAATATGACCAGACGAGGAACAGTTACTTTGCTCATTTAGTTTATTATGTGTTTTCTGATAATTT
>NC_051403.1:18547055-18549555 GCF_015228065.2 Penaeus monodon | reverse complement strand
GCTTTTGCTAGCTCAATGCGAATATATAAATTATGATATGACTATACTGTAATCATGTTTTACATGCTTTATAACTGTTATCATATTAGTTCACTCATTCACTCCCAAAGAATAGCATAAAATTAAATGTAAAGTGAATCTAGCGAAAGGTTTGATCCATCAATAGACTACTTTGAGGCATCGGGAGAAGTGAAAAGAAGCAAAACAGACACACAAACAAAGGAGAAACCGCATTATGGGAAACCAAATACTCAAGAAGAAGCTTTAGACTAAATATCAAAATAACAATGATGAATATGATATTGATAAGAATGAAAATATAAAATTTCAAAAGGGGCTCTCATCAAGCATTGTAAACTTCCTGTTCTGGAAATGGCTAGCTTTAAGAGAGGTTATATAATTTATTCATTTTATTTATTTGCAAACTAATATTTGGGCACGTAAACTTACGCAATTTTACTTTATTGCACCTTGTAACAAAAATAAAATATACGGCAATTTGAAAAGATTTATTACCTTTTCTTCGTTAAGAAAGACTTAATGATATTCATCTGCACCGACGATCAAACTACACGACACTACACACACACAAAACCGACAGAAGACTTCAAATCTCATACGAAAGCACACTACTGGAGATACAACATACACACACCACACACACACACACACACACACAACACACCACACACACACACCACCACACCCCACCACACACACACACACACGCAACACACAGCACACACACACACACACACACACACACACACACACACACACACACACCACACACACAAATATATATATATATATATATATATATATATATATATATATATATATATATATATATATATATTATATATTGTTACGCCACGGGTTGCTTATTCCTTCACAGCCCCTACTGCTGGCTTTTGTAACCCAGATGCTCCTCAGGACGCCCTTTGTTATCTGCAACCCCGGCGCGATCACGAGGCTAACCTGCCGTCTTCTTAGGCCGCGGCCACACCGAACGCGATGCTTGCGAAGAGAAACGTGTGAGAAACTTTATACCTTGGTAATTGATGTGACGTGGCCACACCACATTCGCATGGGACGTGGCACAATCGCGATCCCGCACGATTTCGCAAGAGGTCGGAAAACTTGACAGTTAACTCTACTCGCGCGAAGTAAGCCGCTGTTTTTCAGACCCCATGCATTCGGAATGAAATGCATAGGGATAGATTAGTTGCCCCTCAGTGGACGAGGACTGGGAATAAATTAGAATTTTGTGTTTACAATATAATTTCTGTAAGATTAAATCTTTACTGGTTTATTTCCAAAGTATTTATAGATCTGAATTATATCATAAAAATATACTCAACATGAATAATTGTGCATAGTGAATACCTCAGGAATAATTTTACTTATATTTATTATGAATATTTATATCTATGTTTTACATATACTTATATTTATATTTTTCATGATATTCATATATTTCATATATCATGTTTCAGACCAGTTACATTAATGAAATATGCTAATTTAAGCTTTCATCTATAACATAAACGTCGATATTTTCATGTTGATGCACTACCATCATGGAACAGAGACCATCAACGTGAGGAATGTCTAAAAGGACAAAACATTTAATGAAAGTATTGTAGGACAGTTGGTCTGAAACACTCTTTGGACGCGCATACCTTCATTTACCAGAAATAATCATATTTATATTCATATCTATATTTATCATAGATAATTATGTTTATCATAATTATATCATAATTATGATGGCTAATTACAAGTATGTGTTGTGACCTGTCAGACTTTACCTAGCATCCTTGAATCTTTCCTGGTTACCTTGGCAACCCCCGTGTTCGCTCGCGGTTGGTGTGGCGATGTATTACTGCATAACACTGCTTTGTTAGTCATACTCACTACAGGCACTGAGGAAACTCGTCTACGAATCTGGCTTATCCACAGGTACAGCTTATCAGAAAGTCACTTGGTAAACAGCTTAATGTGTGTGAGCGTTATGGGTTGGTCACTGCATTGGCGTCTCTCTCCCTCGCTTTGGAAGTGCTTATATAGATCTTGGTCCCCGCACCTCGCCTTGCGTCCGATTCCGTACATATATATATATAATATATATATATATATATATATATATATATATATATATATATATATATATATATATATATATATATACACACACCCATACATACATACATTCATACATACATAGATACATACATACATACATACATATACATAGATACATACATACATACATACATACATATATATATATATATATATATATATATATATATATATATATATATATATATATATATATATATATATGTGTGTGTGTGTGTGTGTGTTGTGTGTGTGTGTGTGTGTGTGTGTGTGTGTGTGTGTGTGTGTGTGTGTGTGTGTGTGTGTGTGTGTTTTAGAACGTCGCCATTACATAACTTCTATAACTAATTCCAAACATTAACACGGCCTTTGA
>NC_051403.1:18524145-18526955 GCF_015228065.2 Penaeus monodon | reverse complement strand
GGACAAGTTGAGTGGTCATTCAGCTGTTTGATGATCTTGAGGTGCTGTGTGGAATGAGGTTTTTGTGGGTTGTGAAAAATGAAATGATACTGAAGTGAGTTGTGTGTGCCATATTGTGATGCCGTTATATACAGGGTTATGATGCCAGTATTATCGTACGTATATTGTGAAAAACTATATGATTATATTATATATACTGCCTTTGTGGATATGTTGTGCCATCTGAATTAAAAGATTATGTTGCTGTGCAGAATATCACCTACGTAAAAGAGTAAGATTGTCTGTATGATTTGTAGAGTACAATATTTTATTTTGTCTCTGTAGTCACACTTCCTTTATTTTTGTCAGAGCTGATCTCCAATGAGCTTACTTTAGTTTTCACAGTGTTCAGTAGATTTCCTTACTCGCCTATACCTGGCAGGCATTCAGCAGCAATAAGCCATTTATGACCAGCAGTGACGTATTTCCCCAAAAACTCCAAATGCGATGGACTTTTGTACCTACAAAAGATGGCTTTTGTTCCTTCAGTTTTTGGGGACATACTTTTACTTTTAAAAGTATCGCTTTTGCTATGCGAATGCGAAATATATAAATTTTTGTTTATGACTATACGTAATCATGTTTTCCCATGCTTTAAAACTGTTATCATATTAGTTCACTCATTCACTCCAAAGAATAGCATAAAATTAAATGTAAAGTGAATTCTAGCGAAAGGTTTGATCCATCAATAGACTACTTTGAGGCATGGGGAAAGAAAGTGAAAAGAAGCAAAAACAGACACACAAACAAAGGAGAAACCGCATTATGGGAAACCAAATACTCAAGAAGAAGCTTTAGACTAAATATCAAAATAACAATGATGAATATGATACTGATAAGAATGAAAATATACAATTTCAAAAGGGGCTCTCATCAAGCATTGTAAACTTCCTGTTCTGGAAATGGCTAGCTTTAAGAGAGGTTATATAATTTATTCATTTATTTATTCAACACTATATTTGCACAAAACTTGGAATGTTATTTAGGATGGCACGTATGTAACAAAAGAAAAATATACGCAATTTTGACAAATTTTATTACCTTTTTTCGTTAACGAACAAATAATGATTATTCATCTTGGACGGAGATCAACTAATGTGGGATCATAAAATTAACGAAGAGTACTTCTAAATCTTCATTAGAAAGACCTCTTGGAGATACATACATACACACCACACACACACACACACACACACACACACACACACACACACACACAAACAACACACACACAAAACACACACACACACGCACGCACACACGCACACACAACCACGCACACACACACACACACACACACACACACACACACACACACACACACACACACACACACACACACACACACACCATATATATATATATATATATATAATATATATATATATATATATATATATATATATATATTATATATTGTTACGCCACGGGTTGCTTATTCCTTCACAGCCCCTACTGCTGGCTTTTGTAACCCAGATGCTCCTCAGGACGCCCTTTGTTATCTGCAACCCCGGCGCGATCACGAGGCTAACCTGCCGTCTTCTTAGGCCGCGGCCACACCGAACGCGATGCTTGCGAAGAGAAACGTGTGAGAAACTTTTATACCTTGGTAATTGATGTGACGTGGCCACACCACATTCGCATGAGACGTGGCACAATCGCGATCCCGCACGATTTCGCAAGAGGTCGGAAAACTTGACAGTTAACTCTACTCGCGCGAAGTAAGCCGCTGTTTTTCAGACCCCATGCATTCGGAATGAAATGCATAGGGATAGATTAGTTGCCCCTCAGTGGACGAGGACTGGGAATAAATTAGAATTTTGTGTTTACAATATAATTTCTGTAAGATTAAATCTTTTCTGGTTTATTTTCCCAAAATATTTATAGATCTGAATTATATCATAAAAATATACTCAACATGAATAATTGTGCATAGTGAATACTCAGGAATAATTTTACTTATATTTATTATGAATATTTATATCTATGTTTTACATATACTTATATTTATATTTTTCATGATATTCATATATTTCATATATCATGTTTCAGACCAGTTACATTAATGAAATATGCTAATTTAAGCTTTCATCTATAACATAAACGTCGATATGTTCATGTTGATGCACTATAATCATGGAACAGAGGCCATCAACGTGAGGAATGTCTAAAAGGACAAAACATTTAATGAAAGTATTGTAGGACAGTTGGTCTGAAACACTTTTTGGACGCGCATACCTTCATTTACCAGAAATAATCATATTTATATTCATATCTATATTTATCATAGATAATTATGTTTATCATAATTATATCATAATTATGATGGCTAATTACAAGTATGTGTTGTGACCTGTCAGACTTTACCAAGCATCCTTGAATCTTTCCTGGTTACCTTGGCAACCCCCGTGTTCGCTCGCGGTTGGTGTGGCGATGTATTACTGCATAACACTGCTTTGTTAGTCATACTCACTACAAGCACTGAGGAAACTCGTCTACGAATCTGGCTTATCCACAGGTACAGCTTATCAGAAAGTCAAATTGGTAAACAGCTTAATGTCGTGAGCGTTATGGGTTGGTCACTGCATTGGCGTCTCTCTCCCTCGCTTTGGAAGTGCTTATATAGATCTTGGTCCCCGCACCTCGCCTTGCGTCCGATTCCGTACATATATTTTATATATAATATATATATATATATATATATATATATATAATATATATATATATATATATATATATACTATTACACACACCCATACATACATACATTC
>NC_051403.1:18516645-18519145 GCF_015228065.2 Penaeus monodon | reverse complement strand
TATATATATATATTTTATATATAAAATAAAAACACACACATATATATATAATTATATTTTATATAATATAATATATTTTATATATATATATATATATATATATATATATATAATATATCGTCCCTCCCCTCTTTTATCTTCCTTCTCCTCTTCTCTTCCTCAAATTTTATTATGTCTTGCGACTTTATCCTTCCTCATCTTGAGCCGGAAGTGGATTTCCGGATAAGATGGCGGCGAAGAAAACGTTGCAGCTTGTGTGAGTGTGTATTTTCCTGTGTGTACGTGCGGGCGCGGAGTGTGTTTTTTTGCGTTGTGTGTATGTGTATGCCTTTCGCGCGTGCGGTGGGGTGTGTGTGTGTGTGTGTGTGGTCATGTGTTTGTGTGTGTGGTCGTGTGAATGCGTGTGCCTGTGTGTGTGTTGTTGTCAGTACATGCTTGTATGTGAATATGTTTCGACGTCCGTTTTCTTTGTTAATGTATACGTCGTATGCATGCCAAAATACGTCCGTAAACCTCCAATACATTTTCTCTTTTCCCTTTCCCGATCAGTTCGCTAAAAGCAGCTCCAGGACCTCATTAAATTCGGGTCTCGGATGTCGCAGTTCGATTCAACCCTCTTAACTTTTTACATATTTGCTGAATTCTTACGACCCAATACCAGAACCCTGACTAAGCCTTTGTTCTTTTTTCCCCTTTTTTTCCCTCCTCCCACTCCCGCTGAATATCTCCGTAACGGTTCGGCGATAACTGGAATCCTGTTTTACGTTAGCTCCCCGAGTGTCGCAGGTCGATGCAGTTTCCTCATTTTCTCTTTCTCTTTTTTATTCTCTTCTCTCTTTTTTTTCTATTTTTTTTCTCTCCCCTCTTTTTTTCTTCCTTTGCATTCGTTGAGGAGATTATAGAAGCGATGCGTATGAATGGTATTGTCATTATTGCACTGCCTGTTGATTTTTTCTTTTTGTTCTTCGCATTTAAAAAATCATAACAAAAACGTGGTGGTGTGTGTGTGTGCGTCGGTGTGTGTGTGTGTGTGTGTGGTGTGTTTTGTGGGGTGTGTGTGTGTGGGGTGTGGGGTGTGTTGTGTGGGCGCGGCGCGTGCGTGTGTGTCCCGTGAGTTATGTGGAGTGTGTCCATCGATATTGTTTTCGTCTTTATCTCTGGTTCGAACTGCAAAAACAAAAAACTATAATACTAGTTGTAATATTTACCATTAACCCCCAATTCTCCCTCATCGCCGTTAGAAACCCAGTAGTCTACATTTACCTGATTATATTACTTGGTTTTACTTACCTTATAGAATGAAACATATACATTTTTCCTTTACGAGTTAAACATAATAGCCAGGAGACTTTCTGCTTCATTAAAAGTACTTGTCGTTTCTTTTATAGAATGAACCTTATCCGTTACAAGTTTAAATACAATGCCATTATGTAAGAATATTTGTTAAGAAGTGTCGGTATAAATGTATTTTATTTTATGTTTTATTTCTAATGTACTTCTTTTTCGTTAATAAGTGGAAAAAAAAAAAACATTACTCTTGCATTAAAGATTGTTTTTTTAATTGCCGATAATCTAAAAACGAAATAAAATCATAGCGTAAGTCTGTTCTCATCACATAAAAAAAAAAAAAATCGTTTGCCCCCAAAAAATCTAAAAAGTAAATACAAAATCTATAGGTAAAAAAAGTAAAAGTAAAACAAAAAACTCAAAGTAAAAATAAAAAAAAAATCTATAAGTGAAAAAAATCTACGAGCAAAAGAAATCTATAAGTAAAAAAAAAATGTATAAGTAAAAGAATAAAAATCTATGAAAAAATATAAATAAAGATGGCAAAAATATAAGTAAAAAAAAAATCTGCAAAATAATAAGAATCTAAGTAAAAAACAAATACCCTTATAAGAAAAAAAAAAAAAAAAAAAAAAAAACAGGCCCAACGCAGGGCTCCCGAAGGACCTCATTACCGCCCCCAGGGACCCAAGGACGCACCGAGGCCCCTGAGCATGAAGGGGCACGCTCGATTCCATGTATAATAGAAGATATGGACATCCTTTGGGGAGAGAAAAAGAGGCTGTGGGGGAGAAGGGGGGGAGGGGGGGAGAGAAAAAGGGATTCTGTGTGGGATGGGGGGGGGGGAGGGAAGGGTTAAGGTAAAGGGGGGGGGGGAGAGGGATGGAGATGGGGAGGGGGAGAGGGAGAGGGATGGGAGGGGGAGGGGGGAAGGGAGGGGAAGGAAGGGGAAGAGGGAGGGAAGAAAAGGGGAGGGAGGGAGAGGAGGAATTTTAGGGAGGAGGGGAGGGAGGGGAGGAAGGAGAGAAGAAAAGAGAGAAGAGAGGAAAAAAGGGGGGAAGGGGAGGGAGAAGATAAGAAAGGAAAGAAAAGGGAGAAAGGAGAAAAAAAGGAAAAAGAGAGAATATTATGAGAGAGGGTTATGGGTTATAGATGGGGGGGGGGGAAAGGGAACGGAAGGAATGGAAAATAAAAAAAAAGAAGGGGGAAAAAA
>NC_051403.1:18508503-18511003 GCF_015228065.2 Penaeus monodon | reverse complement strand
TGGATAGCTGGTATAATATGTGTATACCATTTATATATAGGTAGATATATAGGTTACACTCTATATATATATATATATATATATATATATTATAATACCTATATAAAGGATATATATACCACATACACACACACATAAATCCTATACACATCACACGCATGTATTATTCATATATATAATAATAATTATATATATATTATATATATATACTTATATATATATTATATATATATACTATATATATATTATATTTGTCTATATTTGTCTATATATATGTGTATATATATCTATTATATATAATTAATTATGTATAAATTATATATAAATATATATATTGTATGCTATATATTCATATATATATATAAAAATATATTGTATATACTTATGCCTTACATACATACACAAATATGTATATAAGATGTATATATTATTATATTATATATATATATCTATATATATATATATATATATATATTATATATATATATATATTATATATATATATATATATTATATTCGTATAGCTGGTCCTATCTATATATATTTTAGCCTTTATCTTATTTTTTCGTTTTTATGGATTTCACTTTCATTCTTCTTTTAAAGCCTCCTTGTTCGCGATTTTCCTAAAATATGCTTTTATTACTTCACATTTTATTTTATTTTCTAGCATTCTACATCTCTAATCAATGGAAATTCGTCCTTTCTGCTCTCAAAGTGCTTACTATTTTACTGTCTTGTCACTAGTATCCATCTATGTTAGCATCTATCTTGATCTCTACGCTCATCATTACATGATGTTTTTTTTTCATTATTATGATGGTTCCATTAATTATTATTATTATTATTATTATTAGTTATTATTAGTTATTATTATTCACTTTCTATATATTATTATGAATGTTCTACTCTTTCTCTACTTGTGTATTACCGTTTATTTATTATAGGATGCTATTGTTGTCATTATCATGCTACTTTATCATTATAATGATGTTATTTTATGAATCAGTGTTATTGTCTGCATAATGTTTTTTTTTTGCTCTGTTTATCTCTTTATCTGATTTGCTTTCATAGATCCATCTTCTATTTTTACTCCACTCCTCCACCCATTCCCTGATTTTTTGTCATTTCAAATTTCCCTTATTTTTCTATGATTATTTCATATTCTACTTCTTAGTGCCATGTTACAGTAGCAACACATACATACACTTATATACACAGTTACTACACAACGACTTACACCATTAGGCAATTAAGGTGAAGTTCCTTGCCCATGGGAAACAACGCACTAAGCCGTGGGACTCGAACTCTCGAACTTACATTGTCGACACACTTGAGTCCGATGTTCTAACCACTCGGCCACCGGCGCCCTCGTTGATATATTTGTGCAGAAATTTTTAAGAGACTGCAGTAGGTCCCTCCTCTCCGACCTGTCCCCCCCCCACACATACACACACTTCCTACTATCCATCACCTGATTAGTGTTAGCATACCACTGTCTTTATTATTTATTATTATAACTATAATCATCATCATCATCATCATTGTTATTATTATTTATTATTATTATTATTATTATTATTTTATACTTTTATTATTATTATTTTTTATTCTTTTTTTTATTATTATCATCATGATAATAATCGCCATTTATATAATATCAGTAATAATAATAATAGTAGTAAAAAAATATATTATTATTACTATTCTTATTTCTTATTAATATTATTGTAGTTTCTGTAATTAGCATTACTGTTATTGTTATTGTTATTATTATCACCGTTGAAATCATCATAATTATTATTATTATCATTTTTGTTGTTATCATTATTATTATTACTATCATTAGCGGGAGGTACGGTGATAGAGAGGACATGAGGAGCATGTCAGGGGGGGGGAAGATGAGGAGGCATGAGCAGCACCAGAAGGCACAGGGGAGGCTCAGGACATATCCATACGGGGGTCAGGGGAGAGGTGAGTAGATGGTGTAGCAACTTAGTAGTCATATCAGCAGGGTAGCGAGGGCCGAGGAGGATGATTAGTGTTATTTTATAAGGATAATGAGAGTAAAGTAGAGTAGTAGAACAATATGAAACCGATGGACGTGATGATGTCGGATGACGTGACAAGACGAGACGATGACGAAACGAACGACGATGAGTGATGTGGTGATGGATGATGATGAAATTATCAATATTATTTTATTATTATTTTTTGTCGTTATTAACTATCATTTAGTATTATATATTATTATATTAGTATGTGATTATTAGTATTGTTATTATTATAACTATCATTATCATTATTATACTGCATATACTTCGCTTTTATTTTCTTTTTTGTGTGTCGATCTATAGCATTTAGCATCTCTAATTCAACTGATCTATGGAATCCGTCTTCACTTTCTGCTCTGTACGAATTGTTGACTAGCCTACTATCTTGTTGTTATGTTATTGTATTCTAATGATGTTATTGCATTATTGTCATTATTATTATTATGATG
>NC_051403.1:18496529-18505903 GCF_015228065.2 Penaeus monodon | reverse complement strand
AAAATTATATATATATATATATATATTATATAATATATATATATATAATTATATATATATGTATGTATAAGGCCGCGGTGGTCGAATGGTTAGAGCCTCGGACTCAAGACTGTCACGACGGCAATCTGAGTTCAAGGGTTCGAGTCACCGGCCGGCGCGTTGTTCCCTTGGGCAAGGAACTTCACCTCCATTGCCTACCTAGCCACTGGGTGGCCAAGCCAGCCCTAGTCAGTGCTGGTCCCAACCCGGATAAAATAGAGAGAATGATTACCTAAAATGGTACACCGGCACTCTCCGTGAAAGGAACTGGGGACCCTACCACGTACTCACTCACAGAGCATCACACATGAAAACTACAATTAAGTATCTTGCTGTGACCTCGGCGGCTCAGACATGAACCTACCGTTAAAAGAAGATTTTTGTATATAATATAATATATATATATATATATATATATATATATATATATATATATATATATAGTATTATATATATATTATATATCATATATATATAATATATATATATATATTATATATATATATATATATATATATATATATATATATATATATATGATATATATATATACACACACACACACACACACACACTACACACAGCACACCACACACACACTCAATCCACACGCATGTATTATTATATATATGTATATATATGTGTATATATATCTATATATATAGATATATATATGTATAAATATATATAAATATATATATGTATAGATATATATTCATATATATATATAAATAAATATATATATATATATATATATATATATATATATATATATATATATATATATATATATATATCGTATATCTGTCTATCTATATATATTTATCTTTTATCTTATTTTTCGCTTTTATGGATTTCACTTTCATTTTCGTTTTAGCTTTTGTCGCATTTTCTAAATTATTGCTTTTACTTCACTTTTATTTTATTTTCTAGCATTTAGCATCTCTAATTCAATGGAATTCGTCCCTTTCTGCTCTGTACAAAGTGCTTACTAGTTTACTGTCTTGTCACTTGTATCCATCTATTTTAGCATCTATCTGTCTAGCTCATCATTATGATGTTATTTTTTCATTATTATGATGTCATTATATTTTATTATTATTATTATTATTATTATTATTATTATTATTATTATTATTATTATTATTATAATGATGTTATTTTATGAATGTGTTATTGCTGCATATGTTTTTTTTTTTGCTCTGTTTATCTCTTTATCTGATTTGCTTTCATATATCATCTTTCTATTTTTACTCCACTCCTCCACCCATTCCCTGATTTTTGTCATTTCAAATTTCACCTTATTTTTCTATGATTATTTCATATTCTATTCTTAGTCATGTACAGTACAACACATACATACACTTATGTACACAGTTATACACACGACTTACACCATTAGGCAATTAAGGTGAAGTTCCTTGCCCAGCCGGGACTCGACCTCTCGAACTTACATTGTCGACACACCTGCGTCCGATGCTCTAACCACTCGGCCACCGCGCCCTCGGTGAGATATGTTGCAGAAATTTTTAAGAGCTGCAGTAGGTCCCTCCTCTTCCTACCTCCCCCCCCCCACACACACACACTTCCTACTATCATCAACCTGATTAGTGTTAGCATACCACTGTCTTTAACTTATTTTATGTTGAGGTGTAACAGCATATCTAAATTCATTTCATCGTTGTTATTATTAAATTATTATTATTATATTGTTATTTATTATTATTATTATTATATTATTATTATTATTTTATTATTATTATTATTATTATTATTCTCTTATTATTATTACTATTATTGTTATTCTTATTATTTTTTATTATCATCATCATAATAATCGCCTATTTATATAATAACAGAAAAAATAATAATAGTAGTAAAAAAAATAAATAAAAAATTATATTTTTATATATATTATTGTAGTTTCTGTATTAAATATATTATATTATTGTTATTATTATCACGTTAATATCATAATTATTATTATTATATTATTTTATTATATCTTTATTATTATTACTATTCTTATTTTTTATTAATATTATTGTAGTTGCGGTTGTTAATATTATTATCATCACCATAATCATGATTATCATTATTATTGTCTTTATTAATATTATTGTTATCATTATTATCATCATTACCATTCCTATGATTATTATTATTGTTATTATTTTATTATAATTATAGTAGTAGTAGTAGTAGTAACAATAAGGATGATGATAATGACGATGATGATAGATGATGTGTGGGGTATGATATATTAAACAATGACATCATTGGATAACGAGATTGATAATGATAATGAATGATAATGATTTTCTAATATTATCATAATCATTATTTGGTTATTTATAATTTATCATTATCATTATTATCATTATTACTATTATTTATTCATTTATTATTATTACTATCATTATATTATTATTTTGTATTTTTACTTCTTTTATTTTCTTTTTTGTTATTTTATAGCACTAGCATCTTATTACGCTATCTTCGCTTTAAATTTTCTTTTTGTCTGTCGATTGCTATAGCTACATCTTCTTTCAACTTGATTTTATGAATGTCTTCATTTTGTCTTATAATTTGATTTACTACTTATATCATTGTTGTTATCTTATGTTATTGTTTTCATTTAAAGATGTTTGCATTTTATTATTTATTTTTTATGTCTATTTATTTATGTTTTATCTTGATTTGATCATTATTGATTTATAATATTTTCCTTTTTTTTCTTTTTATATCTGTTTCTTTATTATTTCCTTATATTTTTTATTTTGATTTATTTATTTCTTAGTCATGTATAGTACAACACATACATACATTTATGTACAGTCATACACACGATTCACACCATTAGGCAATTAAGGTGAAATTCATCATCATTATCGTCGCTATCATCATTATTACTATCATTATGTGTTCATATGAGTACATGTGTGTGCGTGTGTGTGTGTGGGCATGTGCATGTTCGTTTGTATACGTATATGTGTGTGCGTGCGTATGTGCATGCGTGTGTGTATGTGTATGCGTCTCTATGTACATGTTTATGAGTGTATGTATGTGTCTATGTGTGTGCGTAAGTGCATGCGCGCGTGTGTGTGGATATGTATGTATATGTGTACATATCTATGTGTGTGTATGTTTGGCTATGTGCATGTGTGTGTGTGTGTGTATGCTTGTGTGTGTATATGTATGTGTGCATTTGTCTGTACAAGTGCACGTATTTTTGTGCGTGTGAGTGTGTGTATGTAGGTGTGTACATGTGTGAGCATGTGTGTGCGTATAAATGTTCTAATGTATGCGGTACGTGTGTGCATATATGTGTGTGTGTATGGGAAGGGTTAATGTATGTTTGTGTTTGCATGTGTGTGCTTAACCTGGGCGTATGTGTGCATTTGTATGTCTGTGTGTATGGTTACCGCTGTGTGTATGCTTATATTTTTATTTAAGAAAATACCAGAATAAATCACGTTAGATTTCGGCGAAACACTGCCTCCTGTGACCCGTTGTGTTGGGGTGAATAATGAGACTTCATAAGGGTTGGTAATTAAAGGAACTAAAGTGATGGCCGCGTCCCTTTTCAACAAAGGAAAAGAAAGGTATCTTCGTAATGAAATAACACCAAAAAAGCTTATATTATAACCTATCAAATTTTCTAAATATAAATATAGGAAATAGCTGCACGACCACTGTAAGTAATGTTACACTTACATTCTAATATGTTCTGCTGTATAGCGTTATATTTTTAATTATTATCATGACACACCCCACACATATACATATATTACATATACATATATATATATATATAATACAAATAACACAACACACACACATTATATGTATATATATATTATGTATATATGTATATACACACACACATGTATATATATATATGAATATATATTATATATATATATATATATATATATATATATATATAATATATATATTATATCTATATATATCTATATAGATACACACACATGTATATATATATAATATATATATTATATATATATATATATATATATAATATATATATATATATTTGTTTTATTTATATATATATAGATAGATAGATAGATAGATAGATAAATTGATGGATAGATAAATATGCAAATAGGCAGGTGGATGGATAGATAGAAAGAAAGATAAACATCTATATATATATGTATATATATCTATATTTATCTATTTTCATTCCTGAAACGGAGGGATCATTCAGCTAATCAGTCGAGGGACCCCAAACAATTACATCTGGGATGTGGTCAGGAGCTATCAAGTAAGACAAGTAAAGGCCATATATGTATGTATATATATATATATATATATATATATATATATTATATATATATATATATATAATATACAATAATATAAAAATATATTATATATATATTATATTAATATATATATATATATATATATAAACATATATATATATATATATATATACACACACACACATATGGCCTTTACTTTCTTACTTGATAGCTTGATATATATATCATAATGATAATAATAATAATAATAATAATAATAATAATAATTATTATTATTATTATTACTATTATTATTATTTATTAATTTGCTCATCCGTCGGTGTGTGTGGAGGGATGTGGCGGACGGGTGTGTGTGTGTCATGTGCGTTTTTCTTTGTTTGTACGTGTGTGTGTGTGTGTGTGTGTGTGTGTGTATGCATAACGATTTTAAATAAAATGTTCAACAACTTCAAGTTCCACACAATTCGATGAGGTATCCTTGTATTCATTATAGCCCTGCTACAGTTTGTATTTTAAAATGTTTATAATGTAACATATTTGTTGCTTATTGAAACAGTGTTTGGATATGACGAAAAAGAAATACCCCAAACACTAAGTTCATAGCCATATCAAGATATATATAAAAAAACTGATTTTGTGATAAAGGACAAATATACCAATTTTGTCTACGCATAAACTAAAAACAGACGCTCATAAACAAATGGAAGGAAAATGAAAAATGCATAACTGACAAATAAATGTAGAGATCGAGATGAACTGCTAAAGCCGTCACACACACACACACATACACACACACACACACACACACACGCACACACACACACACACACACACACACACACACACACACACACACACCACAGACACACACACACACACACACACACACACACACACACACAAACACACACACAAACACACACACACACAGTGATAAAGCATCCATATATTCACTGTAGCCCTACTGCGATTTGGGGTTCAGTTAATGTTCAATAATGAACATAATGCAGTAGGTCTTCTGTTTATTGAATCAGCGTTTTGGTTTGGCGAAAAGAAAAGAAAAAAAACATACTTCATTAGTGCGATTACCTGCTACTAGATGGTGCAGCTACGAGAAACAAAGGTCTCAGTGATTTTGATAAGATTCATAAAAAAAACAAGCTATTCCCGACATGTTTACAGCGAAGAGGCTGCCAGATGTACAAAAGTGGGACCCAACAAGTGTACTGAAATATAAATCCGGAACTATACGTGCGTGAGTGTTTGCTTATCAATGATAAGATAATAATAATGATAATAATAATAATAATAATAGATATGAGCATCCCTTCAGACAGAAACGTCCTAACAAAAGTGTTCGAAAAGATATCAAAGTATAAAGACCTGGAAATAGAGGTGGAAAAGATATGGCATTTAAAAACCAAAACTTTGCCTGTTGTTATTGGAGCTCTTGCCTTATAAAGAAAGGTACAGATAAGTTTCTTGAGCAAATACCAGAAAATCCAAAATTAGAAGAAATCCAAAAAATAGTCTTAAACAGCACAGCACATGTTCTCAGAAGAACATTATCAATCTGATGTGTTCTTTGTGTGCGTGAATTGATTTGACTGATGTTTTGATTTGTGGTTGTTCTGCATATTTTGCATGTTTTCGTTGATGTTCCATTGCCTCAAACTTCAATCACTCTAGGTCACTGGCAGTGACTCGGTGTTGATTTTAATTAGCAGATCTAAGGAAACTTTCGCATAAAATAATAATAATAATAATAATAATAATAATAATAATAATAATGGGGCGCATCCCTCAGGACAGAACTAAGTCTAACTCTTCCATTTATGAAAATCCGCCAGGTTACTAGGAGGGGAAATTGTTCCCACCCCGGGGCCCGGGGTTTCACCCAAATCTTGTAAAAAAAAGAAAACAGATTTAAAAATGGAAAAAGGGAAGAGTAAAATGGGAAATGTACTGTTTTTTGCTAAAACACCCCAAGGGAGCCCGCTGCAAAAAAAAGGTTTTTATAAGAAATTTTTCTGTTAGTGTTCCAGGGGGCCTCAAATTTTCAATAAACCCTAGGTCGGGGTATGACTCGGTTTTTGTTTTTAAATTAGCAATCTAAAAAAAAAAAAAGGGCCATAATAATAAAAATAAAAATAATAATAAAAAATAAATAATAAAAATAAAAATAATAAAACAAACAACAAAAACAACCTCAAAAACCCAAAAACAAACAAAAACAAAAACCAGCAACAACAACAACAACAAAAACCAAAAATAATAAAAAATAATAAATAATAATAAAAATATAATAAAAATAATAAAAAATCTTAAAATGCACACCCAAATCGCCGCATCCCGAGTCCCGTGGGGGGAAACCCAAAATACACACGCATTCCCTTCGCCCCTTGTGTGACCCACGCGCGCTGATTTAAAAAATTTTTAAAGGAAAATTTAAAACCCTAGTTTACGGTAGTGGGTGAGTCTTCGTAGATGCAATGGGGGGTTTGGGGAACCACCAAAAATGATTGCCTAAACCTACTCCCCCGGGGTTATAAAGACTTAGCCCGGCTACTTTAAGGGTTCCACATGACCCCTAAGGGGTTTTCGTCAACCCCTTTGGCCCCGGGGACGGGGGACACCCCCAAATTTGGGGATACCCAATTTCTTGGCAGGGGGACTAAATGCTCCTGCCTCTAAAGAAAGAAAAGAGTGGGTGAAAAAGCGCCCGCGCCCAAAACGGATAAACAAGGGGCGTACCCCCAGGGCAGAATTTGATCTACCTCTTCCATTATTCAAAACCCCGCCAGGTCACTGGGACGGGTTACCCCCTCCCCTGGCCCTGTGGTTAAACCTTTTTTGGGGTACTAACAATCAAAAGAAAACAAGACTTAAATGGGACAAGGGAAGAGTATAATGAGGTAATGTACTGCTTTGCTATGCACTCGGGAAACCTGCTGCAAAAGATATGTGCATGTTTTTGTTGGTGTTCCATTGCCTCAAACTTCAATCACCCCAGGTCGCTGGTAGTGACCCGGTGTTTGATTTTAATTAGCAGATCTAAAAAAAAAAAAAAAATAACGGCAACAACAACAACAACAGCAATAATAGTAATAATAATAATAATAATAATAATAATAATAATAATAATAATAATAATAATAATGACAATAATAATAATAATAATAATAATAATAATAATAATAATGATAATAATAATAACAATAACGCCAACAACAACAACAATAATAATAATATAGTTAATTCCATTAGTTACAATGGTTATTTTTAAAAATGGTGTGACCGGCTGTCTGCTTTGCTTCTAAATCACTCCGTGTGCAAGGAATGGCCGGGGCTACTATCCATGGGCAGTGCGGGAATTAAACGCAGGTTCGGGAGATTGCTAGACGAGATCGCTACCGCTTCACCACACAGCACAGTATTTTCTCAATTATTCATCGGTCCGAAACCTGTTAATGGATGCCTCAGATGCTTCAGATGTTCAGAGTTTGAAAAATAAATACTTTCATTTACATTTTGTTTTTTAAATTTCAATATTCTTCTCTTAATGGATGTGTTTGATTACAAATGTTTATTAAATATATTTACACACACACATGCAAACATGCCCGGACACACAGGCAAGACGCGCGTATATGCATATGAAGCAAAACATGCACACATGATATACACATGCATACGTTTACACAACCACACACACACACAAACACGCACACACACACACACACACACACACACACACAGACACAGACACACCCACACCCACACCCACACACACAAACACACAGACACACACACACACACACACACACACACACACACACACACACACACACACACACGCGTACATAAACAAAGAAAAACGCACATGACACACACACACACACATCCGTTTGCCACATCCCTCCACACACATCGACGTATAAACAAATTAATTTCCATTATAAATCCAATTTCCACTAAGCTTGTAGACTGCGGTTTAATAGTGTCTGGAGTTTTATACCGTTCATAAGTATTCATTAAACACGATAACTACGGAATTAGGATGAAAGAAAATCATGATAAAGGCAGACATTATATACAAAGATAGATAGGAGTCTGGAGGATAAGTCTTGTAAATTGTTTTTCTTTTTATTAATTTTCTCCATTTCATGTGATGGTTCTTTTGTGTGTGTGTGTGTGTGTGTGTGTGTGTGTGTGTGTGTGTGTGTGTGTGTGTGTGTGTGTGTGTGTGTGTGTGTGTGTGTGTGTGTGAGTGTGTGTGTGTGTGTGTATGTGTGTGTGCGCGTATGTGTGTGTAATATATAATTATATAATATATATATATATATATACAATATATATATATATATATATATATACATATATATATATATATATATATATATATACTATATATATATATATATATATTATATATGTGTGTGTGTGTGTGTGTGTGTGTGTGTGTGTGTGTGTGTGTGTGTGTGTGTTATATATATATATATATATATATATATATATATATATATATATATATGTATATAGCTAGCTTGATATAGATTGATAGTTAGATATAAACACAGATGTAAACAGATCGATAAATAGAACAGGTAAGCAGTCAAATACAGAGACAACTCATTTCCATCAAAAATGTCTAAAACAACAAATATTCCTAATCTCTTCACGAATGTTTAGCAGACCCAAGGGAATTTGAGCCTCTTTAACTTAATTGTATGTCCACCGTTTTTTTTTTCTTTTTTTTTCAATCTTTCCTATTCCGATGTGTTCATGGAGGTCACTCGCTCATATCAGGCCAAGGAGCTGCCTTGCCTCCTCGACTCACGGCCTGTGAAATTACCAATCTTCTGGGCACGTGGCCACTCGGCGCTGCCAGGCACACTCGGGCCATTCCTGACGGGGTTTTCTTAAAAATGCACACACACACACACACACACTCTCTCTCTCTCTCTCTCTCTCTCTCTCTCTCTCTCTCTCTCACACACACACACACACACACACACACACACACACACACACACACTCACA
>NC_051403.1:18486529-18489029 GCF_015228065.2 Penaeus monodon | reverse complement strand
GGGGCACAAGAAGTAAGCATCTACAAAACACTTTGGCTTGGAAGAATGATAAGGCAGCTAGGGAAATTGGGAAACTGCAGGAAGTAGGGGGGGAAGCGAGGTGAAGTAAACCGGTTTCTCTGTTAATGACCTTTCATATCCCTTTCATAGTTTTGTGTTTTGTATTATAAATATACATATACATCATCATCAAAAACGGTATGCCCCTGTTTGAGCACCCCGGGGAAACTCTCCACCACCCTTCGCCACAAAATGATCTTACCTTTTTCTTTCCATTTGGGAACATCGACAGCCCGCAAATATTTTTGGGGATATGTCCTCAGCCCTTGGTCTTCTTTTTGGGGCCTTTTCCCTTTTTCCTATCCCCTTTCCCCTGCAGCAAGTTTTTCTCAATATTTTTATTTTCTCATTCTGACCAAAAAACTTTTTCCCCCTGTTCAAGACCCAACAGCCGGTTTTTAAAAATTTATTTTTCTAAAGCATTTCCCTCTTTTCGTCTTCTTCTCTGTCCAGCTAATATGTAGTACTCTTTTGTAACCCCCAACATTTCAAAACTATTGATCTTTTTTTTGTCTATCTACTTCACACCCAACACTCAAAAACCATATGAAAATTTGGGGAAAATTTAAGATTCAAAAACCCAGCTTTGTCCGAAAGGAAATTTGTTTGGGTCTTTCCAGATGGTTATTGAGAGCAATTGGGCCCGTTTTTGGAAATGGTAATTCTTCTTTTTACCCCGGTGAATCATCATTTTATTATTAAAAACAGCCCAAGAAAAAGTGAACTCTTTACATTTTCCAAAATCATTCCATTGTTGTAACATTTTCTTTGGGTTCATTCCCGGGTTTCTTGAATCTTCAGATCTTATTTTTCTTTGGCTTTAAAAAACCGCCAGCCTTTTCGCTTGCTTCTCTAACTTCTCTATTATTTTTTGTGGGTTCAGTGAAAATGCTGGAAATCAAACTTATCAGCGGCGTACCAAAGATTTGTATTTGTATCCCCCATCAACAATTCAAAAAAATTCCTCTAGACCCCTTTCCCCATAATTGTTTAGAATATATTTTTAAAAGAGGTGGGGGAGACAAAGGGAAAACCCTGTCGCCTCCTTTTTTGACTTCGAACCTTTCCCTTTTTAAAACCCAAAAGGGTTTCTTACAGCTCCCTGTTTTTTGGTTTTCAAAACCGGCTTTTTTATTTGGATGAGGGTTTTTTGGGAAAACCCTTCATATCGTTCATGTTTTCCAGGGATATCGGATAAACAGTATCAAAAGTTTTCACTTTAATGATAAAACCACAGGTATAGGTCTTTTTGATGTTCTCTGTTTTCTCTATGTAAATTTTTTAAATTTAAATTTCGGGTTTTTCTGTACCTTTTCCAGGGGGGAAAACCTGCTTTTTTCGTCTGCAATTTCCTCTATTAACTTCAACTTCATTTTTTCAGCCAAAAATTTTCAAATTTTTTTTTCTGCTGTGGGCTTATTAAGCAATTGTCCTATTTTTGTTGCCTTGGGGTGCGTCACCTTTTTTTGGTATGGGAAATAAAAATGAAATTTTTCCCGTCTTCTGGCCCTTTTCTTTTTATTCCCTATTTTTTTTACGAGTTTTAGAAAAAGATTCCCCAAAACTTACGCCAGCATTTTTAATTGTTCTGCTTTATTTTTATCATTCCGGGGTCTTTTTATTCTTACTTCTTTTATGGCTTTTTTAAAATTTGTCTTAGAGTGGCGGTGGTTTATCTTCGTTTTCATTGAGTCTAATTTAAAGTTGTTGTTAGACCTTTTTTCTTTTTTATATTGGGGAAAAAAATATTTATTCCATCTATCTTGAACCCTTTTTTCCATCACATAAACAAATCCCTCTTCAGTTTTATAGTGCCATTTTTAGGGTTTAAAATTTTTGGGTGATGTTTTTGTATCTTGGGAGAGTTTTTTAGTTGGGGTTTTTTTAGGGAAAAGTTTTCCCAAACCCCTGGCAATGGTTTATTTAAATATTTTTTTTTTTTCCCACCGTTTCACCGTAAACCCCGGTTTGAGGGAGCTAAGGGGTGCTATCCTTTTTCAAGGGAAACCCCAAGGGGGCAGTTTATTTTCTTACCCAGGACAGAAAAGTTTTTTTTTACCTAAATTATTTAAACCACAGCGTGCGCGCGTGTGGGGGGTGGTGAGCGGGGGTTTGCCAACCCCTGCCCGGTTTAAAAAATTTTTCCCGGTAAATTTAAACTTTTTTGTCCTGGGTAAGACAATAAACTGCACCCCGGGTTTTCCCCGAAAAGGATAGCCACCCATTACTCCCCATACCAGGGTTACGGTGAAACTGTCGGGAGAGGGCACTGGATTTTCTGGTGAAAACCCCCTTTATTCTACTGATTATGGGTTTTTAAACCCAAAAAATTATC
Organism: Penaeus monodon; assembly: GCF_015228065.2. Classification (NCBI taxonomy): domain Eukaryota; kingdom Metazoa; phylum Arthropoda; class Malacostraca; order Decapoda; family Penaeidae; genus Penaeus; species Penaeus monodon. The sequence goes on along the minus strand of NC_051403.1, from coordinate 18,486,634 downwards.
TGGGGTTTTACGTGTAAAGGGTTTTTAAAACGGCCGAGATAGTTCCCCTAGTTAGTTGGAGACTGCGAGTTGGGGAAAAAAGGGGCCTGGGTTTATTCCAATCAA
>NC_051403.1:18464029-18479029 GCF_015228065.2 Penaeus monodon | reverse complement strand
CCCCCTGTATACAACTGACTGTAATTTTTTTTTGGGAAGCATCGTCATTAAATTTAAAGGGGCCTCTTTTTACCCCTGTACATAAAAAATAATAAAATAAAGGTTTAAAAAAAGAATATAAATTTAATTCCCCTCTCCTATGTTTAACAGGGACTTAGTGCTTTGTGTTTGTGTGCATGTGGTGTGTATGTGTTGTGAAAAAGAGAAGGAAAGTGAAAATACGCGATGATATGGGAGCAAAGGGGGCCAAAGGGGAATGCTGCTGTTCCCTTTCCCCTCAGGTCTCCGTCTGTCACTCGGCCCCCTGTGCTTGATTATAGGGGGGGATTATGTTGCTGTTGTGGAATATCCCTTTTTTTGCGTGCGCCCCAAAACCACACACACACACACACCCGTTATATAATTATATAATTTTATATATTTTTTTTTTTTTTTATAAATTTATTGTGTTGGTGTGTGTGGGGGGGGGGTTGTTTTTGGGGTTTGGTTGGTGGTGTGTGTGGTGTGTGGGGGGGGGGTGTGTGTGTCCCTTCCTTGATTCTTATAATGTGGAGGGGGGGATCTCCCAAATGGGAAACAGCTTGTTTTCCCCTATCCCCCTTTTGCCTTCAACTAAGAGGTACTCTAGAGCCGCAGAAAAGTGAGGGCACATGTTTGGGATTCAGCAACTGTGTGAGAGATTGTTCCAGTGCCAATCTGGCGTCACGACTCTTCAGGGTGCAAACCCATGGCCATTGGACAAAAGGGAGACGCAAATATAATTTTTTAAATACACCACCCCAAAAAATATATGTTTGTTTTTAAATTTTCGTGAGAGAGTTGGTGAGTGAGTGATGAAGAGAGAGTGTGCTTGTGTGTGTGTGTGTGTGTGTTGTGTGTGTGTGGGTGTTTTGTGTGGGGGTGTGTTTAACATACACATGTTTTGCCCGGGGTGGTATCCCAAAATATAATCTGTATTTGTGCCTGAGAATAAATTTTTTTTAAAATCATCTTTGGGATATAAAAAAACTCTTTGCTGGGGAAAAAAACATCAGAGTACTTCCACGAATAATTGCTTTTTTCATGAGAAATGTTTCAAAAAGCAAAACCGGGCTGTTTCAAAAATAGGAGTATTTTATAATTGATCATGCCTTGATGTTGCAAAATCCTCGAATCGTTTAGTCTTTTATCTTTTCTGATGATAAAAATGAAGTAAGTATATATATATATATTTTTTTTTCCTGCCAAACAAAACAAACAAAAAAATCTATAAAAAAAACATAAAATGAAAATTTTTATGGAATAACATTTGCCACGTGGCCCATCTCACCCTAAAAACCTTTAATGAGAAAGAGATTATTAAAATTCACAATTCTTAATGAAACAGCCTTACAAAGAAAACCGAATGAGACACACAGACAGCGACCTGAGAAACATTAGTTTTGTTTAATATTCCAAAAGAACTTTTTAAAAAAGACTTTTATTTCACTTTCATTTAAAAGAGGGACGTTTGTGAAAGGTTTATATCCCCGTTGCAAAAGGGTTTGTTTTTATGCAAATCAAAAAGGTTCTAGTACCACGCGTTTTTAATAGTGCATTTCACGTTCTTCATGTTTACTTTGACATATAAACCTTTTCTTTTGAAACTTTTACGTAAAAAAAAAATTTGAAAATGGTTTTTTATTCTTGATAATTTCTACAGTATAATATTTCAAAAATTATAACATTGTAAAGAGAATGATGATGTGATGATGATGATGAGATGATGATGATGAGTGAGATGATGATGAGATGGTGATAAAATATATGTGATAAACAAACAAATTAAAAAAAATAAAATAATTTATTAATAATAATAAAAGAAAAAAATAATAATAATAATAATAAAAATATAAAAATATAATGAAACAAAAATAAAAATAAAATTTAAAAAAATAGTAAAAATAATAATTTTGGGAATTATAACAATGTAATTTTAAAAAGGATAAGGGATAATTAATAATAATAACATAATAATAAATGAAATAAAGGGTGATAAAACAAAAACAACAGTGATACTAATTAGTATTAGATCATTTGTTGTTGTTTTTGTTACATCTTTATATCATATTATATTTGATTATTTTTGTTTTTATCATATAAAGATAATATGTATAATGTAATATAACAATAAAATAATGGTATAAAAAAAAAAAAAATCAATAACAATAATAAATAATACTAATTAATTAATTTTTTTTACTATAAATATTATTTTAAATATTAATAAAAAAATATTTATAGTATAAAATAATAAAAATAATAATGAAATGATAAAAGCAACAAAAAAAATAACAACAACAAAAATAAGAAAAAAATGGTTTTTATTCTAAAAATTTTAATTTTTTTAAAAAAATAAAAATAATAAAATAAAAATAATAAAAATAATAATAATATTTTTAATTTAAAATAAGAAAAAAATAAAATATAATATATAATAAAAAAATAATAAATAATAAAAAAATGATTATAGTTTAAGGTAATAATATATAATAATAAGATTATAATAAGATATATATGTGAATTTATAATAACAATTTAAAAAATGAAATTATAATTAATTTCTATAAAAATTATAAAAATAGTAATATAAAAAATATATAAACAATATAAAAAAAATAATAAAATAATAATAAAATAATATATATATATATAATAATAATAAAATAAAATAATATAAAGATAATAATTAAATATTATTATAGGAAGATAAAAATATAGTAAGTAAAATAATAAAAATAATATAATTTAAAAAATAATAAAATATAAAGTAATAAAAGGATTTAAAATTTAAAGTAATTAAAATATTAAATGAAAACGATAAAATGATTAACAAGATAATATAAATTTCTATAATGGTAATTAGATATAACAACAATAAAATAATATGAGATAAATAATAAAAATGATGAATAATTGAAAGGTATATAATAAAAAAAATTTAAAAGACCTAAATAATAATGATAAAAGATAATAACGAAAATTTATAATAAGAAAATAATATGATATGATAATTTAAAAGATAAAGTAACAATATTAATAAAAGTAATAAAATAATAATAAATAATTTAAAACAATTTTTAAAAATTAAAATAATATAATATAATAAAGACATTAAAAAATATAGAAAAGATAATGGGAGTGATAAAAAAATTAAAAAAGAAAAGGAGGAAAAAAAAAAAAAAAGAAAGAAAAAGAAAAAAAAAAAAAAGGAGAAAAATGAAAAAAAAAAAAGAAAAAAAAAAAAAAGAATAAGAAAAAGAAAAGAGATAAAAAAAAGAAAAAAAGAAAAAAGAACAAAATGAAAGAAAAAGAAAACAGAAGAAAAAAACAAAAAAAACAAAAAAAAACGAAAAAAAAAAACAGAAGATCGAAAAAAAAAAAATTAACATTAAACTCCCCCCTGCTTTTAGGGGCTTTAATGGCCTAATTCCCTTCTTTAAAACCAGGACACCGGCGACACAAAGGGAACGCAGAGACGCTTTACCCAACCTTTCGCGAGATCTGAGGTCGTTTAATTGGGCTTCCAATAATACAAACAATAACCTGCGTGATGATTCGGTCTTATCCGGTTTTTCACAGAGATGGGCGTTGAGGGGGGGGGGAGGGGGGGGGAAGGGGGGGGGGGGAGGGGTAAAAGGCGGGGAAAGGTTTTCAAAAGTTTTTTGAGTTATTTTTTTTTTTTTTTTTCTTTTTTCTTCTTTTTTTTCTCTTCTCTCTGCTTTTTTTTTTGTTGTGTTTTGAGAGGGATGTTGGTGAAAAAATGATTAAAAGTAAAAAAAAAAAAGGAGAAGAAAGATGATAGATAAAGAGAGAAAGTAATAACAATAGACTAAAACAATTTAGTTATATTGCATATGTTACAATGATCATTCTTGGTGCGATAGGCTATTTGTTTCATTTGCTTCAAAATTTTCTCGGTGAAGGAAAATTGCCGGGTTCCATCCCCTGGCGGCGGGGATTTAACGGGGTCAGCAAGATTCAAGGGTTGTACCGCTGCACCCAAAAAAAAAAAAAGGGAAAAAAGAGAGAGGGGGGGGGAAAAGGGGGGAGAGAGAGAGAAAAGGAAAAAGAGAGAAAGAGAGAGGAGAGAGAAAGAGAGGAGAGAAAAGAAAGAGAGAGAGAAGGGGGAAAAGAGAGAGGAGAGAGAGAGGAGGAGAGAGAGAGAGGAGAGAGAGAGAGAAAAAACTAACACACACACACACAAGAAAGAGAGAGAGAGGTGGGAAACACACACACACACACAGATATAATATATAATATAATATATATATATATATATATATATATAATATATATATTATATATTATATAAGAGAGAGAGAGGAGAGAGAGAGAGAGGAGGAGAGGGGGGAAAAACACACAAAACCCCACACAACACACACACACACACAAAACCACACACACACACACCCACAAAACACACCAACACACCCCCACAGGGGAAACCACACACAAAAAGAGTGGAGGGGAGAGAGAAAATGAGGGGAGAGAAAATTGGGAGGGGGAGAGAGAGAAAAGAAAAATGAGAGAGAGAGAGAAGAGAGAAAAGAGAGAGAGGGGAAAAAAAAAAAAAAACAAACCACACAAAAAAAAAACAAAAACACACACACACACACCCCAAACAAACACCACACCACAACCCCAACGAAAGAGAGGGGAGAGAGGGGGATGAGAGAGAGAGAGGAGAGAGAGAGAGTTTTGAGGGGAGAGATGGAGAGAGGAGGTAGAGAGAAAACCCACAAACAGGGAGAGGGAAGAGAGGAAAAAAAAAAAGGAAGAGAGAGAGAGGGAGAGGGAAGAGAGAGAGAGGAGAGAGGAGAGAGGAAGCCCGAGAGAGAGAGGAGAGAAAAAAAGAGAGAGAGAGAAAAGAAGAAGGGGGGGAGAAGAGAAAGGACGAGAAAGAGAGAGGGGCCAAAAAACACACACAAAACAACCACACACACAAAACACACAAAAACACAACACACACACACACACACCACCAAACACACACAAAAAAGAGAGAGAGAGGAGAGAAAAGAGAGAGGGGGAGAGAAGAGAGAGAGGGGGGAGGGGAAGGGGGAGAGAGAAAAGGAGAGAGAAAGAAAAGCGAGGAGAGAGAGAGAGGGAAAAAAAGGAAGAGGGGGAGGGAGGGGACGAGAGAGGGAGAGAGAAAAGAGGAGAGAAATTAAAGAGAGAGGGGAGAGAGGAGAGGGGGAGGAGAGAGAGAGAGAGAAACCCCACACACACACACACACACAAAAAAAAAAAAAACAGAAAGAAAAGAGAGGGGGAGGGGGAGAGAGGGGAAAAGGAAGAGAGAGAGAAAATAAAAGGAGGAGAAGAGAGAGGGGACGAGAGAAAAAAAAAGGGGAGAGAGAAAAGGGGGAGAGAGAAAAGGAAGAGAGGAGGGGAAAAAACACACACCCCACACAAAAACACACACACACCACACACAGAAAGAAAGAGAGAGAGAGAGAGGAGAGGGGGAAGGAGAGGGAGGGAAGAGAGAGAGAGGAGGGGGAGAGGGAAGGAGAGAGAGAGAGAGAAAAAGGAGAGGAACACACACACACAAAAAAAAAAAATAAAAAAAAAAAAGAGGGGAGAGGAGGGAGAGAGGAGAGAGAAAAAGAGAGAAGGGAGAGGGGAGAGAGAGGGGGAAGGAAGAGAGAGAGAGAGAGAGGAAAAAAAAAAAAAGGAGAGAGAGAGAGAGAGTGAGAGAGATAGAGAGAGAGGGGGGAAGGGGGAGAGAGAGAGAGAGGAGAGAGAGAGAGAGGAAAAAACACACACACACAACACAAAATGAGATCAGAGATTAAATAAAAAGGGAAAAGGGGTATATCTAAAATTTTTCACACCATGTTTTTAAACGAACTGATACTAATTCCAAAAAAAAAAAAACATAAAAAAATCAAGAACTTTAGAGTAAAAAATCTTGGATCGGGGTTTAAAAATTATTATTTCATTTTTATTATTATCTTACTATTTTTATTATCTTATTATTATTATTTGGGTTTTTAAAGCTTTCTGCATGGCTGTTTTATTGCCTTTTTTCTTCTGTTAGGCGAGTCATAGCAAATGACTAAAGGCTAACAGTTGTCCTTCTCCTTTAAATTTCTCAGTATTCTTGCCGCCCCCAATAAAGCAGTCTTCTCCCAGTACCCACCCTCAGGCCCAATGTCCTATTTTTCAATCCAACATTCAAGATCTTTGAACGCTTCCGAGGGCACCAATCACTACTGGAACAATTTTTGCACATCGCAGTTCCCACAACCTTTTTATTTCCTTTTCAGATCTTGGTACTTTTCTAACCTTCTCTAAATTCTTTTTCCTGCAATCCTCTTTATTCAGGTACGGCAATATAACTTTAGGCCTCTTTTTTCCTTTGAATTACTATAACATTGGTCTTCTTGCCTTGAATGACGTTATCACATTGTACATTGATATCCCACAGAATTTACGGCCTCATCTCAACAACACTTTTCGGGGTGTGTTCAACCACTTATAAAATGTCAGCCCAGTTCCTCCAATCCCAGGTACTTTCTTGCCACGTTATCGTGACGTTTTTGTACTCTTTCTGGGCTAATTCTCGCACTCTGAAACAATATGTTGTATGCTTTTACCTCGTTTACCACACATTCTACACAGTGGACTGTCGTTGCTCTTATCTATATAATGCTTCACGTAGTTGGTCCTTTTTATTATTATTATTATTATTATTATTATTATTATTATTATTATTAATATTTTTTATTTTTATTTTATTATTATTGTTATTATTATTATTATTCTTTTTAACTGCCGTAGCATATACCGGGTCTTCGTGCACAAATAGAACTGGAGTAAATTCTTTAACTGGCGTACATTCTCCTACACCCCCCCCCCTCTCTCTCTCTCACACACACATACACACACACATACTATCTTTGATATTTGAGGTGTTATTCACAGCGAGCAAACTCCATTATTAATACTAATAATATAATAATAACAATAATAATAATCACCATCATCATGATAATAATAATTATAGTTTTAATCATTATCATCATTATTATTTTAATAGTTATTATTATTATGATCGTTATCTTTGATACTGTTATTATCTTTATCATTGTCAGCGTTATTACTGATATCAATCTACTGTTATCTTACTATCTTTAGTATGATTATTGTTGTCTACAATATCTTAACAGACTTTGCTCTTATTTCATAAAATCTTCCTTCCATTTTCCTGTTTCTTTCTTCCCTTCTGTTTGCTCCGTTGTTCCTGTGTTTAGAAATCAGTCCCGTTCCACTTCTGTTTTGTTTATCTTGTCTATGTCCATTTCCTCTGTTCCTTCTGTTTAGACTTGGACTTACTCGCCTTTTTGCACCCTGTGTCCGTTTCCTCCGCTTTTCCTCTTGTTTACATCAAATTATTTCCGTTCCCTCCATCCCTCCTGTTCAGTCACTATTTTTTTTTATTCCACCGTTCCTCATGTTGACATTAAACCATTGCCGTTCCCCCTCGTTCCCGATTTTTTCTTATTCCACATTCCTCGTTCCAACACGTGGATAGGTCTGTTCTTTGCATCCCTTCTGCTCAAACACTATCGTTTTTTATATTTATTTTATTTATTTATTTATTCATCTTTATTTTTTTTATTCTATTTTTTTTATTCAGTCCGTTTCCCCTGCTCACCAACCTATTCCCTTCCCCCCTCATTCCTACCGGGGGGATAAGTCCGTCCTTTTCTCCCTTTTGCTCAAATATGCTTTTTTTTTTATATCTTTTTATTTTTTTATTTATAAATTTTTTTTATTCCACCGTTCCCCCTTTTCACACCAACCCACCCTTTCCCCCCTTTCCTACCGCGGGGTGGGTCCGTTCCTTTCACCCCGGGGCGCCCACAGCCGCTGCGGGATCGAAATACCCGGAGGGGAAACGCTGCCCAAATTCTACGCCTCTTTTGCCAATTGGATCAAGGCGGCAATTGAAACCCCGATTTTAAAGGGGGGGGAGGGAGGGTGGTGGGGGGTTGGGGTAGAGGAAGGGGGGGGGGGAGTATAAAATTTTGGGGTTATTTAAAGGGGAAGGGTGGGGGTAAAAGGGAGGGTAGAAGGTGGAAAAGGGGGGGTTTAAGGGGCGGCGTGTCGATGGAAAACGGGAAAAGAGAGAGATTGAGCTTTTTTTCAAAAGATTTATGAATCTTCCCTCAAAACCCTTTGCACTTGTCTTTTTTGTTTTTTATAATTATTCTTTTATATAATATTTTTTATAGTACATCCCACTGTAACTTACTGTCACACACACTCACCACACACACACACACACACACACACAACACACATTACACACAACAACCCAACACACACAGACACATACACATCCATACACACACACACACACCCACACACACCACACACACACACACCACACACACCAACAAAACACACACACACAATATAATATTATATATTATTTATATATATATATATATATATATATAAACTCTATATATATATAAACAATACACACACACCATATATATGAAAAAATAAATAAATGAAAAATAAAAAAATAAATAAATAAATATATTATTATATATAATATATATATATTTTATTATAATATATATTATAAAAATTATATTATATTATATATAAATTATATTATAATATTATATATATATATATATAAATGAATATGCATATATATATACATATACACACATATCGATACTTTCCAGTATAAACCCAAAATATGTGTTATACGTACAACCCCCACATTCTCTCCCCCCCTCCCTTCCCCCTTTTTCTCTCTCTCTCTCTCTCTCTCTCCTCTCCTCCTCTCTCTCTTTTCTCTCTCTTTTCTCTCTCTCTCTCTTCCCCTCTCTCTCTCTTTCTTTCCCCTTTTTTCTCTCTCTCTCTCTTAGCCCCCGAGCTAGTACGTGGAAACGTGTCGGCCTCTCATCCGAGGATCGCGGTTCGTCCCCGCCCAGGGCGGAAGTTGAAAAATGCGCCTGGGGGTATGCTGTGGCTGGGTACCAGGGCAGGCAAGGACCGGTTCGCCGAGCCAGCCCGCTGACAACGTGAAAAAATCAAACAGACAATGTCACCCCAAGAAACCACTGTAAAAAATGGAATCCCCCCCCAAACTAAACTCTCTCTCTCTCTCTTCTCTCTTCTCTCTCCCTCTTCTCTCTCTCTCTCTCCCTCTCCCTTTCTCTCCCTCTCCCTTCCCTCCCACTCTCACTCTCTCCTCTTTTAGTATTCCATTATTCATCCCGATCTAAGCATCCTACATTCAGGCCCAAATTATAAAAGGAACGTTAAAGGAGAAAGAAGGCGAAAAAATTCACGACAACTGGGGTGTGTGTTAAAAAGGTTTTGTCTTCGAAATGTACGGTTTAAATTTAATAAAAAAAGATACAATTATATGTACACACACACACACCACACACGCACCCCCCCCACACCACGTTTTTTTTTTTATTAAATTTATTTATATTGATGTGGTGGGTGGGTGTTGTGTGTGTGTGTGTGTGTGTGGTGTGTGTGTGTGTGTGTGTGGTGTGTTGCGTGTGTGTGTGTGTGTGTGCGTGTGTTTTGGTGTGTGGTTGTGCCATTATACCCTATACGAGTACGGAAGAAATTAGTAAAAAATGGCTTTTTCTTCCTCCATCTCAAAGCGGCAACGAATGGGGTTTTTCCCCCTTCCTTTCCAGTTTCCCTGGCTTCACCTTTGATTGGCTCTGCTGAACGCCCCCACGAACAACGCGTTTATCGACTCATCGTGGAGGGACTAAACGGGTGAGCATTTTTGGTGATATAACTGTGTTGCGCAGGAGAGACAGCCACTGAAGACTGCAATTGAATCTAAATATTGGAGGGCTCTGCAACCAAAATAGGCCGTGCGAAATACGGGCCTTTTATATATCCAGTTGAGGGGCAGTTGCTTTTGCACACGCGGCTGTGGGGGAGTTTTCCCTTTGTGAAAATTTTCCGTGGGGAAGGAGCCCCCTTTAACCCATATGTTGTTGTTGTCGAGGCTTTTGGGAGGGTCGGGGGGGAAAAAGAGAATGGAAAAACACCACACACACCCCAACACACACAACAACACACACACACACACATATTATATATATAATTTAATTATATATAATATATATATAATATAATAAATTAAATATAATATAATTAAAATAATATATAAATATATAATTATTTATATATATATATATAATAAAATAACATACATTTTTTCTTTTTTTCTCTTTTTTCACAACACAAAATTTTTTTTGATATATGTATAATATATATTATATATATATATATAAAATTTAAATATATAATATATAATTAATAAAAATTATGTATATATATATATAATATATATATATAATATATATATATTATATTATATATATATATATATATATATTTTCATTAATAAAACATACATAAATATTATAATATATATATATATATAATTAAAATATATAAAATAAATATTTATATATAAATATTTTATAATTTATATTTTGTATTATGATATATATTCACACACACAAAAATAATATATTTATATTTAATTAGTATGTATGATATATATACACACAACAGACACACAACAGAACACACACTACACACACACACACACACAACACACAGACCACCACACACAACACACACACATATAATATATATATATATATTATATAAAATTATATATATATATTATATATATATATATAAAATATATATAAAATATATATATATATTTTTAAATATATATAATAAATAATAATAAATAAATATATTTTTTTTTTTTTAACACATATTTTTTTTTTTTTTTAAAATAATATATTTAATAATAAATAAAAATTATAATTATTATATATATATAAAATATATATAAAACATTATTAATATAAAATTATATATAAATTTAATATATATAATATATATACAACATACATAAAAATATAATAAAAAAATATATATATATATAATTTTAAAATATATAATATTTAAAATTTTTATATTATGTAGTATTATATATATTCACACACACAGACAATAAAATTTTAAATTTTTAATTTAGTATTATTATAAAATACACAAACAGACACAACACAGACACACACAATACACACACACCACAACACCACACACCACACACACACAACCCCCAAAAATATAAAATATATAAATATAAAAATAATTAAATATTATATAATATATACAAATATATTTTTAATATAATATATATATATTATATATATATAATTTTATATAAAAAACATACATATTTTCTTTTTTTTTTCTCTCTTCCACACACATATATATTTATAGATATATTATATATATTATATTTATAATATATTAATATATTATATAGAATATATTGTATATATTTTATATATATTAATATATTATATATATAATAAAATAATATTTATATATTATATATAATATATACATACTACATACTATATAATAATAATATTATATAAATATATATATATATATATATATATTTTAATTTTTTAATATACACACACTCACACAACACACACCACAGACCACACACAGACACACCACAGACCCCCCACAACACACACACACACACACACACACACACACAGCAACACACACACACACCGCACCACACACACAACATATATTTATATAAATAAAAATAAATATATTTATATATATATATATATTATAAATTTTAATAATATTATATATTTATATATATATATAAATATATTATAATATTCATATTAATTAATATATATATATAAAAAATATATATATATATTTTATAATATATTATTATAAAATAATTTTAAATATTACTTTATATATATATATATATTTTATAATTATATTATTATTATATAATACCAATCTACATATACATAAATGTATGTTTAATTATTATTGTTATGTTGATAATATGAATTATAATTTACACTATATATATGTAGTGAAATTATTGTATATGAAAATATAATATACACCAATTTATTAATATATATATATTATATTATATATATATAATAAAATTTTATAATATTATATATTTTATATATATAATATATAATATATATATTATTATACACAATGCATCACATATATGTAGTAGTTTATATATATTTTAAAATATATATATATATATATATATATTATATATATTATATATATTATATATATATATATATATATATATGTAAGCACAACACACCACACACACACACACACACCACACACACACCACACACAACACGCACACACTTTGACCTGCGCTGTACTCGGACGTGCAAGCGGCGCCCTGGGCAGCAAGGCGGCTTTTTGGCCCTCTTTTTTTTCTGCTCCGGGAAATTTTTTTTTTTTCCCTTTTCACTTCAGCTGTGCTTTTTTTCAGTAAATTCCATGGTGTCGTTACTTTCTAAAAACGAGCTTTACTTCGTCATCGGCCCCCCCCTACTGCCTCGCCCCCTCCCTTTTTCTCTGATTTTAAGTATGGTGCTTTTCGGACAACGAAAACATATATTCTCTTAAAGAAATTGCGGTTCCCCAAACTGAAGTATATACAATTAAGAATTTAGACATTTTTTATGCCCGGGGCAGCAAAGGAGGCCGTCACCTCAACGGGGGATTCCCCCTTCCGGGGGTAGGGAAAAAGCAAAAGAAGGCCCAAACCCGCTAAACCCCACCGAATTTGAAGTTTCCCCGACTTGGTAAAGTTTCCCAAAAATTCCTCCGTCTAAAGTCAATCCCTCAACAACAAAAAGACGAGTGCACATATCATCCTTTGAATCACCGGGGAAATTTTAGCCATCACAGAGGCGTGGCAACCCGGCGATCCTTCATATACCCGGTACAGCATCTTCCATCGCCCCGCACAAAAAAAAAACGTGGAGGAGGGTATCCCGTTGTCCCAGAAGACCTCCGCCCACCCCCCTTGGACGTGGAAAATTTCCCGGGTTTACCGGAAATGTTGTGGGTGCGGGTTTAACCCTCCCCACCCCTCGCCTGCCCCGTCCCCCATCTGCTGTGGATTTACCCCCCCCCACGGCCCCCACCCAAACAACTGCTTTCTAGCCCCCTGACCCACACCCCTGCCTTCTGCGCGGCGATACCCCTATGCAAAAGATAAAATTTTGGTGATTTTAATGAAATAGCACCTTGACTTGCAAAAAGGCTCCATCTGTCACAAGTGTAAAATTTCCCACTTATGAACCAGAACCCTGGGTTTGATCCTTTCTGATTTACATGATGGTCCAGCCTCCTTACCTATTCTCCTGTCGGCCGCAGCGACACTATCAGTGTTATGGCTGCCTTGCCACCTCTCTCCCAAAGCAGACCCAAACCAGGAAATACAGGGCCCCTCTACATTTGGGGAGTGGATTACCCAAACCCCCCCGTGGACTGCTTTTTACCGCGCGATGTGGAGGACAAGTGGGACTACTTCTCTCGACCGTCACTAGGCTTTCACCACTTCTTTTCCGGAAAAGCACTCAGTACAAAACCCCTCAGATGCCTGGATCAGGGCCCCCATCAAAAGCCTCATTCAAAAGAGAAATTAAGCCTTCCACCGCCCCAACTCACCGCCTACAAATCATCCGCAACACAGCATCGGGAAATAAAAAAAAAGCCCCAAAAAAACCTTCTACCACAGAAACTACAGACCTGCAGCCCAGGGCCCAAGGTACGGGGAAAATTTTTGGGGGCGGCGGCCTTGCAAAACGGGCCCTGCACTTTTCCTGCCCAGTAACCCTTTCCCCCAGTGAAGCACAGAGGCTCTCAATGACCCTTTCGCCTCAATTTTTCAGCAGTACCCCCCCCGGACACACCCGCCTCCCCCCCTATCTGCCCGGCCCCCTCATTTCCCCACAGTGTCAGTCCCCGGTGCTTAGAAGCGGGGAAAAATCGCGTCAAAAGAGCACCCCCCCTTGACCCCCAATGCGCCTCATCAAGGGGTTCGCAATGGAACTTCCCCTCCTCTTACTTTCCCTTAAAACGCCTCATTGCAACAGTCCAAGTGCCCATCACAATGGAAAACCGATTTGTCACCGCCCCGGGAAAAACCCCCAAACCCCCCTCATTCGGCGAACTACGACCCATCGCCCTTACTCGTTTTCCCCGCTGCTTGTGAAAACTTTTTTCGCCGACTGGGTTACCAGGACCTCGCGCCCCGTGTAGAACTCGGGAGTTCGGCAACATGCGCTCCCCTTTCCCCCACACACTGCCTCGTCAGCTTTCCCGGGTTCGCTACTCCCACCTCGACAACCAAAACCTCCGTCACCAGCACTTCAAGACTTCAAGAAAACTTTTGACCCGGTGGACCACACTACGGTCATCCAAAAGCAGCACTTCCCGGGATCAGGGAGTGCCTCATCCCCTGGCTGGCAGACTTTCTCTCCAACAGGCAACAGGCCGTGCGGGCGGGTCAAGTCCCAGCCTTCGCCACTCACGTGCGGACCCCCCCGGATACTAAATGGGCCCCCCACTTCCTATCTGATTAACGATGCCTCCTCTATACCCAGCACGTTGGAAATCGTGGATGACTCGACCATCGCGCCGCCATTGAAATTCCCGCCCGACCACTCCGCCATCCCCAGCGCCCCTCGACAACCCCCTCTCCTGGACCCCCGCAAATCACTCACCATCAATCGCCCGAAGTCAGTTGTGATGCGTTCGATTTTTCCACCAAAACCCCCCCCCTCCCCCCTCCCACCCTCCCTCCCGGTGTCCTTCCCCCCTCCTCCCATCCCTAAGCTCCCCCACTACACTCAAACTTTCCCTCTCAGGCTTCACAGCTCTCCCCCTCGTTTCCCCCCCCTTCCACTCCCAAATTTTAGAATTCTAAGGTTCTCCTGCCTAAATTCCTGCCTCCCCCCCTTCCCCCTCCCTACCCACCCGCTCTACCTTAATCGAAAAACCCCAAAACATTTCGGCCCCTAAAGCTTCCCCCTCTCCCGGGCCTCATCTCCCATCTCTCAA
>NC_051403.1:18450158-18453929 GCF_015228065.2 Penaeus monodon | reverse complement strand
ATTTGCATCGGTTGGTTTGATTTCCCCCAAATCTTCTTTTTAGGAAGGGGGGGCACTCGTGTGTGTTTGGGTTAATTACGATACGGGTACAAGTTTAAACATGTGAATTTTTTTTTGGGGCGGGGGTGGGGGGTTAAAAAGGGGGGGTTTTTTGAGGTAAGAGTATGGGGGAGGGATCATCTTTGGGTACCTGGAATGTTTCAGAGAGAAGGGGGGGGGGGTCCTCCAGGTGTGTGCTAATGTTTTTGTTACGGTCATTGATAATGTTTGGTTAGGTCTTTGATAATGTTCGGTTTCGGTCTTTGTTTGCATTAATCACTTTCTGGGGGCATTAACCTGTTGTGATGGTAAGGTAGGCTTTTCGCCCCCGCGCCTGTTGGAGGGGAGGGGGGGGGACAGATATCTTTAAGGGGGGTTAATGATTTCCATTTCCCGATCAGTTTATGTAACATTTTAATTTATGCCTACTTTCTGCTAGATGCGCCATGAACGACCGTAAGGTAGTCTGGTGTGCATGCAAACATCTTTAACTTGATTAATGATTCCCGGTTTAGGGTCATTGATTACTTTATAACTTGCGGTTAGGGTCTTTGGGTTTTACGTAAATCGTTTGCGGTTTCCTTTTTCCATTAACCTACTTCCTTTTTTACACCCTCAGAGACGTGAGGGAGTATTCTGTCCCTTATGCAACTACTATAATAATAATAATGACAATAATAATAATAATAATAATAATAATAATGATAATAACGCCAACAACAACAACAACAACAACAACAACAATAACAGTAATAATAATATAGTTAATTCCATTTCTTACAATGGTTATTTTTAAAAATGGTGTGACCGGCTGTCTGCTTTGCTTCAAAACACTCCGTGTGCAAGGAAGGGCCCGGGGGATACCATGGGCAGGCGGGAATTTAAAAACGCGGGTTTCGGGAGATTGCTAGACGAGATCGCTACCTTCACCACACCACAGTATTTTCCAATTTTCATCGGCCCCGAAACCGTTAATGGATGCCTCAGATGCCAGATGTTAGATTTTGAGAAATAAATATTTTATTACTTTTTGTTTTTTAAATTTCAATATTCTTCTTTTAATGGTGTGTTTGTTACAAATGTTTATTATAATTATACACCCATGCAAACATGCACGGACACACGGCAACACGCGCGTATTGCATAAAAGAAAACACGCACACATATATACACATCATAGTTTACAAAAACCACCCACACAAACACTCACACCACACACACACACACACACACACACACAACACCCCCCACGCACCACACAATGCACAGCACAGCCCCAGACACACCACAACACAAACCCACACACAACACACCACAACACCACAAAACACACAACAAAAACCACACAACACACACAGACCAACACCACACATCACCCACACACACACAGGGCCGCGCCGCAAGAAAAAGCACATGACACACACAAAAACACAACACCATCCTTTTCCCAACCCTCCACACAACGACTTAAAAAAATTAATTTCCTTTAAAAATCCAATTTCCACTAAGCGTAGACTGGGGTTTATAGTGTCTGGGTTTTATACCGTTCATAATATTCTTTAAAACACGATAACTAGGGGAATTTAGGATAAAAAGAAAATCAGAAAAAAAGGCAGACTTTTACAAAGTAGATAGGAGTCTGGAGGTAATTTTGTAAATTGTTTTTCTTTTTATTAATTTTCCTTTTCAGTGAGGTTTTCTTTTGTGTGTGGGTTGTGTGTGTGTGTTTTGGTATGTGTGTGTGGTGTGTGGTGTGTGGTTGTTTTGGGTGTAGGTATGTGTGTGTGTGTGTGTTGTGGTGTGTGTGTGTGTGTGTGTTTTGGTGTGTGTGGGGTGTGGTGTGTGCGCGTATTTTTAAATATTTAATAATTTATATAAAAATTATATTTTAATATATTATATGTGTGTTGTGTGTGTGTGTGTGTGTGTGTGTGTGGTGTGTGTGTGTGGGGTGTGTGTGTGTGTGTGTGTTATATATATATAAATATATTATTATATATATTATATATATATGTTATAGTAGCTTGATAAAATTGATAGTTAGAATAAAAACAGATGTAAACAGATCAAAAATAGAACAGGTAAGAGTAAAATACAAGAAAAACTCTTTTCCATCAAAATGTCTAAAAAAAAAATATTCCTAATCTCTTCACAAAATTTTTAGCAGACCCAAGGGAATTTGACCCTCTTTACTTAATTGTATTCGACCATTTTTTTTCTTTTTTTTTAATCTTCCTTTTCCGATGTTTTTCGGAGGTCACTCGTCATATCAGGCCAAGGACTCCCTTGCTCCTCGATCACGCCTGTGAAATACCAATCTTCTGGGGAACGTGGCCACTCGGCGTCCAGGCACACTCGGGCCTTTCCTGACGGGTTTTTTTAAAAAATTCACACACACACACAACACACACACACACACACACACACACACACAAACCACACACCCACACCACACACACCCCGCACACCACCCACACACGCACACACACACACACACAACACACACCAAAACCACACACACACAACACAACACACACATGTATATAAAAGGATAGTGATTGATAGAGACAGAAAGAAGAGTGAAGAGGAAAAAATAAGGCACATGTGATGAATAAAGTATAAAAAATATAATGGATATTTATACAAGTAATATAGAACTTAGTTAAAGTTAAACATATGCAGAAAAAAGATATAGTTGAAAATTTAATAGTATGATATAGATTAAAAAAATATGGGCATAGAAGAATATATATCAAATATTATATTATTATAGAGAGGGGAAAGATAGATAGATGTAGATTGGTTGAGGAATATACAAATTCCACAAAGTCCAAACAACAGGCTGTAATTGTAGTGGAAATATATAATAAGAGCCAGACAAAAAAAAATACCACAAAAAAAAAAAAAAAATGCAAAAAACCAAAATTGAAGTGATCACTTACAGCGGACAAGCATTACCAGCCAAGTTTTTTGAACACCCTGAAAAATGTATCTACTTTTTCCCCTTTGTATAAGGGGGACTTCGAACGGCGCTGTTTCGAAAAGATATTTTTGGCTATTTTGTCCATTATAATACTTTTTTTTATAATTTATAAAAATTTTGGTAAGGACTGGTGAATGTTTAAAATCAGGGGAGAATTATTCTTTATGTCATGTTCTGATAGTATGCATGAAAAAACACCACACACACACCCCACACACAACCAAACACACACCACCACACACACCACACACACACACACACACATACCACAACACGCACACAACACACCACACATATAAACACATAGATGATTTTTGGTATATAGATTGTAAAAAACACTTACATAGTAAAACACTGTCCAAGATTTTTTCTTTGTTTTATATAAAAAATTAAAATTTTTTTTTTGCACCACGATGAATTTATAGCCAAAAAACATACAAAATAAATTTAAGATGCCAATTAGAGCTTTCAATCCCATTTGATTTTTTTGCATATAGAAAATTTCACTAATATCTGGAAAAACCTCCTTTTCCTTTTTTTCATGATAACTTGTTACATACAAAGGGGATGCTGTTTCACTCTTTGTTTACCCTCTCCCAAAAATAAACATCATACACACACACACACAAACAACACCAAAAACCCCCACACAAACCAACACACCACACAACACACAAAGACACACACACACAATACCAGACAACCACAAATCCCATATATAAATATTTTCCCTAAGTTTTATATGTATT
>NC_051403.1:18437658-18442658 GCF_015228065.2 Penaeus monodon | reverse complement strand
CACACACACACAAACCCCACACACACACACACACACACAATATATATATAATTATATATTATAATATATATAATAAAATATATATATATATATATAAAGTACACACACACACACATGTGCGCGCGCGTATTCCTGTGTCTGTATAAATTTCACACACACACACAAACACACACACACACACACACAAACACACGAACACATACACACACACACACACATTCACACACGCAGAGATTTGCAAATATTGGGTTAGCCTTACCTAGATACAAGAGCGGTGCCCGTCTGCTGCCTTGTAGTACAGTCCGTGCATGGTGAAAGGCTATGGGAATCCACACCTATAAGAAACAATCCACTGTCTAGTTGCATTATTTCACATTCTTTCGTCCAGGCGTTGACTACCTATGCGGGAGTGGGTAGAGACATTAATGCCATAATCCAAATTGACTGATGGCGGCCTTATATATATATATATATAAATATATATATATATATATATATATATATATATATATATATATATATATCATCATCATCATCATCATCAAGGGGTAACGCCGACGGGGGCCCCATGGCCACATCTACCCTTCGCTTCCAGCCACGAGGATCCCTCGAGGCGAGTCTCCAGGCAGGCACACGGCCCATCTCTAGTTCCTCGCGACAGGTCTCGTCGAGCTGCCCAAGCCATGATCTCCTAGGACGTCCCACAGGTCTCCTCCACCCAGGGTTGTCTGCAGAGAGGACAACCTGGTGGGCAAGGGTCGTCCAATCACGGAGGCGAGCTAGGTGGCCATATAACTGCAGTTGGCGATCCCGGCTTATGCAAGTAAACAGGTTCCCATGCCAGTCTCACCGCGGTAACCGACCGGTTGGACAGTGGGTCCTGCCAAACTGTACCCCAACTGATCCGGCGAACGGGACTGTTACAAACAAAGCATCAAGGCACGAAGACTACAAGGCCACTGGATAGACGACAAAGGTTTCGCTATCCATAGAGCAAAACTGGAATACTCCAAGGCCTGAAGCACACGCAGCTTGACGTCCTTTCTAGCCATAGGCGTGGAGGGGGATTAACGACATCTCCACAAACGCTCTTGTGATCGACGTTCATGGCTCACCTGATTGCCAGACCAATCAGATCTACTGCCTCCTGGTGCTGACAACCCAGAGATAAGGACTACGCTACCAAGTATGTAAACACCTCTGTGACTTCAACGTCCTCGCCACAAAGACACATGGATCGGACTGAACACGGTCCACCCACTACACAGGCCCCCAAAGTCCTGAATCTTGGTCATGGTACCAGGCGACCTTCTAGGCCTAGGGAGCTCATCCGCCTCATTGCTAAATGCATAAAGAGCCGCCACAAGTGACCCAAGGACCAGATAGGATAGCAACATCGTCGGCAGATCAAGGTCCGAGACCTTAAATTGCTAGCTGTGACTACGACAATGACCTTTTGGCTAGTAGCTCTGAGCATTATCCAG
Organism: Penaeus monodon; assembly: GCF_015228065.2. Classification (NCBI taxonomy): domain Eukaryota; kingdom Metazoa; phylum Arthropoda; class Malacostraca; order Decapoda; family Penaeidae; genus Penaeus; species Penaeus monodon. The sequence goes on along the minus strand of NC_051403.1, from coordinate 18,441,174 downwards.
TACCCCAGACAAGTGTTATGAAAAGCATGTGGGTGCAAGGACACAAGCCTGACCTCACCCCTGAATTAAACAGGAAGAGTCGTCGAATAACCCCAACCACACAATACAGCACTTTCAGTACCAAGTATAGAGGCTTGCATATCAGGCCAATAATCGGTGTCGGAATTCCCCTGAGAAAACCTCAGAGACTTCCCAAGCGATTCCCGATTGCAAACCGAGTTACAAACGCCCTCTTGAGGTCGATTAGGCTGAAAGCATCCGAACGACCACAAAATCACGACGGCGTCCCACAATTACTCGAAGCGTAGTATACAGGTGTTCTATGTGACTTGCCACGGAGTAAATCCAGACTGCTCCGGTTCTGGTGCCTCAGTAGGTGGTTGCGGATCCATTTCAGAAGAGATGTGAGCGAGAACACCTTGCCTGTATGCTGAGCAGTGTAATGCCGTAGTTTCTGGATTTTTAACAGCCCACACACGATCCCCTTTCCCCTTCCCGAGAGGGAACTGACCACGCCCTACAGCAGCGATCAGGGGGAATGGTACCCAGACTGCACGACCACAAATGGCAAGTCAGGTGTATGCAGGCACCCCGAGCCATAGGTTACAGCAACACCCCAGCCTTTTTAGCAATTCAGCAGGGATATACACTATGCCGCGCTTTACACACTCATCTACAGCTTGGGAAAATCACGGCCAGCCTACCTCTGTTCAGGGTAGGAGGTTTCGCTGATGGGTGGAGTCCGGCACAGGAACTGCAGACATCACTGGATCCAAGCTAATGTTAGGAGAGTCCACCTGGTACACTGTTCAAAATACCTCAGCCCATACGTCCACGAACCCAGCATGATCTGATGGATGATCCGGTACCATCCGTGCAGATCGGACTGCAGGTCCACACACCTGATGAGGAGGGCTCTAGGGTCAGTTTTCTTCAGGGGAACTTGGATAGGCAGGGGAAAGGCTTCATTTACAAGAAATGGCACCCTGACCTCCACTCAAGCAAGATTCCTGATGAACTGTTAATCTGTCCTTCTCAGCCAGTGTACGCACGCCCACCTGCGCACCATAGGAACGACGCAAGACTTGATTCCCATTCAGCCGAGACCCTGGGACACACCTCAGTGGCACTACTAAAGGATCTCACCGGCGGGAGATGGATTCTGCAGTCCTTGGGCGTACGCCAATGGGACTCCTGAGCGCTTCACAGTGTTACGCGCTTTAGAAGGACTCACACAGAGCAACTGGATCACCGTCAGGTTGCTGGGTTTCTGAGAATCGGTCAGAGACTGCCATGGTGAACAACCACACGCACACTTCTCCTCACCTTAGTGTGTCCAAGTGAACAACACTAGCGGTGCCATGGATAGGGGACGGGGGAGTTTTGAAGTGGAGACCCAAGCAGGGGTAGCCACAAGCAGGACTATGGTCACGGTGCCACAGAACTCGCACTCCGGATAAAACCCTGCGTTCTGGAGGACCTCCATACGCGTGATGACAAGGAATGTCGGCACGTCATCCTTGGCACACATATACCTGTATCGCTGTACCAAGTCCAACGATGCCGAGGTTGGACGCGGCTGTACCGGAGCCAGAGATCCTCATTTATCTGGGACCACATAGCAAAAGTCCCGAGAGAACGAAGGCACTTCTCGCTGTGGGATCAGACATCCGAGCCAGGGGACCGTACTAGACATCTCGTATCGCTGCACGCAGGTCACGCCGGATACCGCATTGAAGTCTCCCAGAACAATGTGAATGTCTCGATCGGGAGGCAATCGACTGCCACCAGAATGAGAGTATGGCGTTAGAACGCCTAACTACACATCGGTTTTATAGCAACATCGGTAGGAGCGCTACACAGCAATAAGAGACAGAACGCCAAAAGCATGTTCAGTACTCAATTCCATTTGATACCGCTCATCAAACCGGTGTCAGCGAGACTGACCGCAGGCTGAAGTTCGCAACTGCGAGATGGCTATGGCTACACCCTGGAACGGTAAGGCTGACCCATCGCTGCGGCCCGACAAGTTTAGTAGTGTAACCACCCACCGATCGTGCGCGTGACCAGGTCTTCTCACCCTACTGAGAGGGGCAGCCCAACATCAAATCCACAGTCGCTCCTTCCCGCGCTAGCAGAGGTAACGCCTCATCCATGCCGCAAGGGACCAGAGTTCACAAGCGACTCAACCCGCGAAAGCACAGGCCTGAAGGTTAAGCTCGGGTGGTACTCCGGGTGCACGCAACATCTGCACCAGAACCCCGCCAACAAAAACAAAAAGAAACAGCCCCAGAATAAAGAGGGTCGGTAGGCTGTGGGACCGTATCCACTGTGAGCGCGTTACCCCTGAGGGCTATTTCACCCCCAAGCCTCTTACATGCGTGGGTGGCCACACCATGCCGGGAGCACCGCAGGCAGGGACGAGTAACTCTCGATTCCATTCCTGACACCCCACCACTTTGCCCCTCCAGCGGAGACCACCACAGACCCGCCTTACTTAGGCCTGGGTGGGAGGACAACACCCCTCCCCACAGATTTTCACAATTACTCAGAGACGTTGCACATATATACTATAATATACTATATATATATATATATATAATACAACTATAATATTAATTACCCTAATACACACACACCCCAACACATACCAACACACACACACACACACAAACACACACACACACCACACGAGTGTCTATAATATACTGTATCATCATATATATATATATAAATATATATATATAATATTCTATATAATACATATATATATATAACTATATATATATAATCAAATATATACACTATATATATATATATATATTAATATGTCTTAATTATATATCTGTTTAAACACATACATTATATATATAATATTATATATATACTATAAGAGATATATTATATCATATATAACTACTATAACGCATATAACTATAGTGTATATGTATATTAAATATATTTGCTCTGTAGCATATACTATATGAACTATATATTATATATGTGACATAAAGAATATACACATGCATACACACACCCAACACACACACACCCACACACACACACACACACACACACACACACGCCACACACACACACACACACACCACACTACACACACACACAACACACACACACCACACCTATATAGTACTATAATATAATATATAATAATATATATATATATAGTCACTATATACACACACACACACACACACACAACACACACACACACACACACACACACACCACACACATCATACACACACACACATATAAAATGTGAAGATAATATATATATATTTTTAATATATATTAATATGTAATAATAATATACACATGCATATATATATATATTATATATATATATATATATATATATATATATTAAAATATATATAATACACCCACCCCAACACGCACACACCACACACACACACACCACACACACACACACAACACACACCACACCCACACACACACACCCCACACCACACACACAAAACCACACACACA
>NC_051403.1:18425158-18430158 GCF_015228065.2 Penaeus monodon | reverse complement strand
AATAATAATAAAGATAATAATGATAATGATTATAATAATGATGGCAAGATAATAATAGTAATAATAATGATAATAATAATAATAATAATAATAATAATAATAATAATAATAATAATAACTATAATGGTAATGATAGATATAACAACAATAATAAAGATGGAAATAGTGATGATATTAATAATAATAATGATGGTAATAATAATGATAATGGTGATGATAATAACAATAATGAAAATGACAGTAACAGTAATAATGATAATGATAATAACAGTAATCTTGATAATAATGAAAATAACTGATGATCATGATAATTACAATGATAACAGTAACAATGATGCTAATAATAATAATGACAAGGACAATAATAGTAATGGTAATGACAATATTGATAATGACAATGGTAATTATAATTATATCTGTAATAATACTGACAATAACAATAATAATGATAGAAATGATAATGGCAATAATGATAGAAATGATAATGTTGATGATGATAATAATAATGATGATGATAAAGATATAATGGTAGTGATAATGATAATAATAATAATAATAATAATAATAATAATAATAAAAAGCACATGAAAAAGTAATAATAATAGTAATGACAATAATGATAGTGATAAAGAAAAATTAAAAAGAAAAGAGAGGAAAGAAAATAGAAAAAAGAAAGGAGAAAAAATGAAAAAGAAAAAGAAAGAAAAAAGAAAGAAAGAGAAAAGGAAAAAGAAAGAAAAAGAAACTAAGAACAAGAAAACAAAAAATGAAACAAAATGAAAGAAAAAGAAAACAGAAAGAAAAAAACAAACAAACAAACAAAAAACGAGAAAAAAAACAGAAGATCGAGAAAAAAAAACTTAACATTAAACTCCCTCCTTGCATTTAGTGGCGTTTAATGGCCATCAACTCCCTTCATTAAAACCAGGGACACCGAGCGACACGAAGGGATACGCAGAGACGCATTAGCCAGACCCATTCGCGAGATCTGAGGTCGATTAATTGGGCTTCCAATCAATACGAACAATAACCTGCGTGATGATTCGGTCTTATCACGGCTTTCACAGAGATGGGCGGTTGAGGGGGGGGAGGGGGGGCAAGGGGGGGAGGGGGTAAAAGGCTGGTGAAGGATTTCAAAAGTTGTTGAGTTATTTTTTTTTTCTTTCTTTCTTTCTTTCTTTCTTTTTCTTTTCTCTCTCTCTCTCGCTTTTGTTTTGTTGTCTGTTTTGAGATGGATGTTCGGTGAGAAATGATTATAAGTAAAAAAAAAAGGAAGTGAGTAAGAAAGATAGATAGATAGAGAGAGAGAAAGTAATAACAATAGACTAAAACAATTTAGTTATATTGCATATGTTACAATGATCATTCTTGGTGCGATAGGCTATTTGTTTCATTTGCTTCAAAATTATCTCCGGTGTGCAAGGATTGGCCGGGGTTACCCCACTGGCGGCGGGGATTTGAACGCGGGTCAGCAAGATTTCAGACGAGGTTGCTACCGTGCACCACAGGAGAAAAGAGAGAGAAGAGAGAGAGAGGAAAGAAAAAAGGAAAAGGAAGAGAGGGGAGAGAGAAGAGAGAGGAGAGAGGAAAGGAGAGAAAGAAAAAGAAGAGAGGGGGAGAGAGAGAGAGAAGAGAGAGAGGAGAGAGAGAGGGGAGAGAGAGGGGGAGAGAAGAACTAACACACACACACACATAGAAAAAAGGGGAGAGAGGAGGGGGCACACACCCACAACGATATATAAATATATATTATAAAAATATAATATATATATATATTAATATATATTATATATTTTATATTATATATAAGGAGAGGGGAAGAGGAGGAGGAGAGAGGGGGGGGAACACAAAAACACACCCCACACACACACAACACACACACACAGCAGCCACACACACACACACACACACACACAAACACAACACACAACAGAGAACACAGACACAACACACCACAGGTGAGAGAGAGAGAGAGAGAGAGAGAGACAGCCCAGCTGGATAGAGAACGAGAGAGAGAGAGAGAGAGAGAGGAGAGAGAGAGAGAGAGAGATAGAGAGAGAGGAGAGAGAGGAGAGAGAGAGAGAGAGACAGAGCGAGAGAGAGAGAGAGCCCGAGAAGAGAGAGAGAGGAGAGATTTTTTTTTTGTTTTTTAACACCACACACCCACAACACACATACACACACACACACACACACACCACACACACACAGAAAAGAGAGAGAGAGAGAGAGGGAGCAGAGAGAGAGAAGAGAGAGAGAGAAGAGACGAGAGAAGACGAGGAGAGAGAAGAGAGAGAGAGAGAGAGAGAGAGAGAGAGGAGACTGAGAGAGATGAGAGACGAGAGAGGATGTGAGAGAGAGATGAGGGGAGAGAGAGAGAGAGAGAAAGAGAGAGAGGAACACACACACACACACACACACACACACACACACACAACAACCACCACATAACAACACACACATACACACACACATACACACACACACACAACACACACACAGAGAGAGAGAGAAGAGAGAGAGAGATGAGAGAGAGAGAAGAGAGAGAGAGAGAGAGGAGAGGAGAGAGAGAGGGAGGGAGAGAGAGAGAGACAGACGAGAGAGAAGAGAGAGAGGGACACACACACACAACAGTGAGAGAGAGAGAGATACACAGAGAGGAGAGCGAGAGAGAGAGAGAGAGATAGAGAGAGAGACGATGATTAGAGAGAGAGGAAGAGAGAGAAGAGAGGAGCAGCAGAGATGGATCGGAGAGAGAGAGGAGAGAGGAACACACACACACCACACACACACACAGAAAGAAAGAGAGAGGAGAGAGAGAGAGAGAAGAGAGAGAGGACGAGTAGGAGATGATGGAGAGAGAGCGAGAGAGAGAGAGGAGAGAGAGAGGAGAGAGAGGAACACCACACACACACAGTGAGAGAGAGAGATGAGAGAGAGAGAGGAGAGGAGAGAGAGAGAGGAGAGAGAGGAACCACACACCCACACACACACACAACACACACAACACAGAAAGAAAGAGAGAGAGAGAGAGATCGAGAGAGATGATGAGAGAGGAGAGAGAGAGAGAGAGAGAGAGAGAGAGGAAAGAGATGAGGGAACACAAACACACACACACACCCACACACACCCAAACACTAAATCTCACACACACAAACACACACACCCACACACACACACACACACAGAAAGAGAGAGAGGAGACGAGATGAGAGAGAGAGAGAGGAGAGACGGAGAGATGGAGAGAAGAGGAGGAGAGAGAAGACGAGAGAGACGAAGAGAGAGAGAGAGTGGAAGAAGAGGAAACACACACACACAGTGAGAGAGAGAGAGATGAGAGGGAGGGAGAAGACGAGAGAGAGAGAGAGATGTATGAGAGAAATGAGAGAGAGAGAGCGAGAGAGAGAGACGATGGACCGATGAGAGAGAGAAGAGAGAGAGAGAGAGGAAACAAAACACACACACACACACCACACACAGAAATGAAAGAGAGAGAGAGAGAGAAGAAGGAAGAGAGAGAGTGAGGAGAGAGAGAGAGAAGAGGAGAGAGAGAGACGAGAGAAGAGAGAGGAAGAAGAGAGAGAGAGAGAGAGAGAGAGAGGAGAGAGAGAGAGAGAGAGGAACACAACACACAACACACACAAACACACACACACACACCACACACACACAGAAAGAGAGAGAGAGAGAAAGAGAGAGAGAAAGAGAGAGAGAGAGAAAGAGAGAGAGAGGAGAGAGAGATGAGACCGATCGACGAGAGAGAGAAGAGAAGAGGACACACACACACACAGTGAGAGAGAGAGAGAGAGAGGAGAGAGAGAGAGGAGAGAGAGGGAAGTAGAGAGAGAGAGAAGAGGAGGAGAGGAGAGAGAGACGAGAGAGAGATGAGGCGAGAGAGAAGAGATGAGAGAGACGAGAGAGAGAGAGAGAAGAGAGAGAGAGAGAGAGAGAGAGAGAGAGAGAGAGAGGAACACACACACACAATGAGATACAGAGATTTAATGAAAACGGAAAGGAATATATTTCAAATTCTTCACACCGATGTTTATAATACTGAACTGATACAGTAATTCCAAAGAAAAAAAATCAGTAAAGAATCAAAATACATTTATGAGTATAAAATCTTGGACTCAGGTTTACAAATTATTATTTTTATTATTATTATTATTATTACTATTATTATTATTATTATTATTACTATTATTATTATTATGATTATTATTATTAATATTTTTTTATTTTTGTTTATTATTATTGTTATTATTATTATTATTCTTTGTAACTCCGTAGAATATCAGGGTATTGGCACAAATAGAACTGAGTAAATCTTTAACTGGCGTTACATTCTCCTACACCCCCCCCCTCTCTCTCTCTCACACACATACACACACACATACTATCTCCCCCCCCCCCCACCCACCCACCTCTCTCTCTCTCTCTGTATTTCCCTTTCCACGTAGAGGAATTTTATGTTGTATTTTTACTAATGTTATTGTTATATCTATCATTAATATTAGTAGTTTTAGTATCATAATCATTACCATTATCATCATCATTATTGTTATCATTATTATTAGTAGTAGCGGTGGTAGCAATAGTAGTAGTAGTAGTAGTAGCAATAGTAGTAGTAGTAGTAGCAGTAGTGGTAGTAGTATGAATGAAGATATTTGGGGTGTTATTCACAGCGAGCAAACTCCACCAAAATGTTCAGTTTCAAGCTATCATGTCTACAATTTCCTCAAAGACACCTCTCGGCCTCGAATCCTTATTTTCGTTTCCAACTCGGTCCTGTCCAGTGGGCAAATTATCTCGTTAATTTGCATAATAATATATGCCTAACGTTTTTTTTTATTATTATGTAATCCTGCAGAAAATAACAATATACCATTAAGTACCCTGCGGTTACATCAATATTACTTATCATTGTCATTATCATTAATGTCATCCTTATCATCTTTTCTTTTTATAATAGTAATAATAACAATAATAATAATAATAAT
>NC_051403.1:18397186-18400058 GCF_015228065.2 Penaeus monodon | reverse complement strand
TAATAACAGCATACATAATATATTATATATATATAATATATATATAGATTATAAGAAATATATTATATATTTATATATAATATATATATATAATATATATATGTAAAATATATAATGTTATATACATATATCTATATATCTATTATCATATTATCTATATACATATATATAAAAATATATATATATATAATATAAAAATTATATATATATATATAAAATATATATAATATATAAAAACATGTTTTAATATATATATGTCGCATACAGACACTGTATGCATACATATAATATAATCCGTGCGTTGTGTGCATAGTGTGCGTGCATTCATACACGCACGTAATGCGCGCGCGCGCGGCGCGCGCGGGGTGTGTGTGTGTGTGTGGGGTGTTTTTGTGTGTGTGTTGGGGTGTGTGTGTTCATACACACATTCAATCAAGCGTGCACATGTGCACACACACGCATTTTTTCAAACCCATGCAAACCCGCCGACTGCGTGCGTGAGCACATGCACGGATTTGACAAATTTGGGCTGGTCTTACCTAGATAAGATACTGATGCCCGATGCTGCCTTGTAGTCAGTCCGTGCATGGTATAAGGCTATCGGACTCCACTCTTTACAAAACAATCCGTTGCCTATAAGATGAAAAGGCTACGAAAGTCTACAATAAGTAAAAATCCGGAGCCGGAGTCCCGAAGGCAGTTCGTTGTCGCTTGCGAAACCTCGTTCTGGCACCTCCTGCGGGCGCCGTGGTGCCAACGCGTTTTCGGTCTATGCTGTTCTTTTGGATCCATCAGCTGCGTGGAGAGAGAGAGCCTGCTGCATGGGCAACAGCATGCTCCTCACATTCTTTCGTATTCGTAGTGATGCTGTCTATACGGGAGTAGGCAGAGACAATAATGCCATAGTCCGACATTGACTGATGGTGGATTCGATATATATATATATATGTATATATACATATATATATATATAAAATATATATATTATATATATACATATTTATATATATATATATATATATATATATATATATATATATATATTATATATATATTAACACAGTATATATATCACATATATCTATAAATGTGTGTGTGTGTGTGTGTGTGTGTGTGTGTGTGTGTGTGTGTGCATCTACATAATATATGCATACATATATATCACATATATACATATACGTACATACATACATAATGTATATATACATTTACACACACACACACACACACACACGCACACACACACACACACACACACACACACATATATATAATATATATATATATAATATATATATATATATATATTATATATATATATATTATATATATATTTTATATACACATATATAAATATACGTTTATACATAATATGTATGTGTAAAATATACAATATATGTTTTACAATATACACATATATATATGCCCTAATATAAATATACAAATATACATAATAGGTATATTGTGGTATTTTATATATATGTATATAGTATATATATGTGCATGTATTTCTATATATATGTATACATATATGTGGCATATATACATATACGTATATACATAAATATGTGTGTATATCTATATATAAATATGTATATAGATTTTAATTAATATTTTAAAATATATATATATATATAAAATAAAATATATATATATATATATATAATATATATATATATTATATATATATACATGCAAACACGTGTATGCGTGAGGCATGTATTAGTTACAGCAGATATTATAATTGTCACATATTTGTTATTTAGATTTAAAAAATACATGGAGTCTCCTCTATACGCCGTTAATATGAATTACAAAAATGCGGCGAAAAACAAAACGGGCAGATAGTAATACAAAAATATTCCATAAAATATAATGTATCACGGTTGACAATTAGCCTGTACACCCGGAAAGCCTACACACATATTGGCCAAAACTACATAAAAATGATGAGAATCTGTAAAATATTCGGAAATTGTAATATGCAATAATAGTAAATTTCATCAAAAGCAAATAAAAACTATGTACGCCCTCACCTACAACGACAAAGTGACAGAATATGTAAGATCTGAATGAAAAAAAGGAATGAACAAACAAACATTAAATCAAAACAAACAAAAAAACGCCCGACTCGCTCTTTGAAAAATAGAAAATCAAAGTGAATAATTTCCCTTTCAACTTCCTCCCCCCCCTCCCCCCACTCATAAGCTTTTGTCTCGAAATCACTTGTGATAAAGTGGATGGCAACTCATAGGCCTAATCACTCGCGTTCTGATTGTATTTCCTTTCCTAGAGTTTTTTTTCTTTCTTTCTTTCTTTCTTTCTTTCTTTCTTCGTGTTATACAGCGCAAACAACGTTAGAGATCATATGAATCATTATTACATTTCGCCGTGGACCAGATCGCCGCGTGGAATGGCCCCAGGAACGAAAAAGACGAAAAATTTATTCTTCGTTTTCCCCTCTACATTTTGGCGACAAAAGAGGGAAACGCCAATAAAAGGAGCCACGAACTATAAACAGAAACCCTGTATAATCCCGAGCAATGTTGGGATGATTGAAACGGTTCAACAGCGTTCGAGAAAAACAGACACACGAACCGAAGCACGAACCTTCGCAGATTTGTCTACAAGGACCAAGAAGTTCACTACTCCCAAAGTTCTTCTGTTTAGGTAAGGATAAGTAAATAAGAAAAAAAAAAATGAGAAAAAAAAACACAATAAGAAATGAAAGTGAATGGTAATGTTTCGAACACGTCAATAGTTCCTCATCAGACAAACAAATAATAGAAAACGGACTGAATTGATCTATTTTCGTTTGTGTTCGTCTGGTGAGGATATCTTCTTTAGATTAGGCTACATAGCTTAGATTAAT
>NC_051403.1:18382186-18384686 GCF_015228065.2 Penaeus monodon | reverse complement strand
CTTATTTTAATAAATCGAAATTCAGGTTTGGATATTTTTTTTTTTTTTTTTTTATTTTTTTTCCCTTTTAAATCCTAAACGCATTTATTAGCGTTTCTCTTTAGGAAAAACCGAAGAATTGATCGTTTTGGAAATAGATTTAGAAATTTTTTTTTTTGGGGGCCTTTTTTAAATACCTGTCTACTATTTTAATGATCAAACTGTCTATCTTTTCTTTTTTAATCAAATTTATATATGTATCTATTTTTTTCTCCTCCTATCTAAATTCTATCTATCACATAAAAAATATATATATAATATAAAATTAAATAAAAATTATTTTAAAAAGTAAATTTTAGGGAATCTTTTTTATCATCCCCTAATCTATCTATAGGGTATATATTGAAAAACAACTATACCGAATTATAAAATATAAAATAAAAATATATATATATATATATATAATTATAATATATATAGATAGATTATAATATATATATATAATATATATAAAATATATATATAAAAAATTAATTTTATACCCCAACCATATAAAAAGGGGAAAATTTTAAACCCTAACTATCTTTTAAACTTCTATCATCTATCTATTTTATCTATCTATTATTATCACCATCTATTTATCTACCAAATATTCTTTTTCTATCTATCATCTTCAATCTTTTAAATCTATCTATTTATTGTTTTTAAAAATATATATATATAATATATATATATATATAATATATATATATAATATATTAATATAATATATAAAAATTATATATTAAATAAAATTAAAATAATCACACACACACAAAAACCACACCAACACACACACACACACAACACAAAACACACCCACACCCCACATAGACACACACAAACCACACACCCCAACACACACCCCAAATCCCACAAAAAACCCACACACAAAACCCCACAACACACACCCCACACCACCCCCAAACACACAAAAACACCCCACAAACAACACAAACACACACATATAATATATATATAAATAAATATTTTTATATATATATATTAATTCTATATTATATATATATATAAATTTTTATAAATATAATATATTATTTTGGGGAACATAGGGTTAAATATTTTTTTTTGGGTGGGGTTTTGGGGACATATGCCATAATCATTTTTAAACTTTCATAAAAAAGGGTTTTGTTTCTTTCTTATCTTTTTCCCGGGTTTTTCCTTTTAAATTTTTAAATCATAATTTCCCCAAACCACTTTTTGCGGGCCCCCCCCCCGTTTAAAACTTTTTTCTGTTTTAAGTAGTTTTTCCCCCTGGAAAAGGGAAACGATGGGTCCCTTTTAAAATTACGAATTTTAAAGGAAAAATTTAATTTTTTGATTAACCCCCGGTGAGATTAAGAAAAATTTTTCCCCTTTTACTCCCCTATTCTTTTTTTTTAAAAACCCCCCTTCCCTTTCTCCTCTTCATCATCCTCTCTATTCGCCCTTCCCCCGTCTTTTCCCCATATTGGGGCCTTTTCCCCAAACCCCCCCTTTTTTTTTAATTCGGGGGGGAAATTTAAAAGGGGCCCTTGGAAAAGGGCCCCCTTCTTTTATTTTCTCTCCCCATTTTCGTCCCTCCCCCTTCAAACCCCTAAGAATTTCCCCACCTTTTTTTAAAATAAATTTTCTTTTTCCCCTTTCCCCCTAAATTTTTTCCCGTCCGGGTTTTTTACTTTCCCCTTTTTCCCCCTTTCCCCCTTTCCCCCTTATAAACCCCTTTTCGCCTCCTTGTTTCCCCCTCCCCCTTTTTTCCCCCTTCCTCCTCCTAAATCCTCCCCCCCTAAGAAAGAAAAAAGGGAAAGGGGGAAAAAGGAAAGGGAAAGGGAAAAGGAAAAGGAAAGGGGGAGAGAGGAAAGGGGAAAGGGAAAGTTTAAGAGGCAAAAAACCCTTTAAATTCCAAGCACCCTCTTTCTAAAAAGGCCCGGGGCTATAGCCCACAAGATGGGTTTGGGCGAAAAACACTTTTTTTTCCTTTAAAGGGGGGCTTTTTGGGAACGGAGGTTTTGGGGGGGGGGGAAAAAAGGAAAGGGGTTCCCCTTTCCCACAAACCCCCTTTTTTGGGGCCCCTTTTTCAAAACCCCCCCCCAAAACACCTTTGGGATTTTTTTTAAAATTAGCCCCCCTTCTTTTTTTTTTTAACCAAAAAAAGGGGGTTTTTTAACCACTTTTCCTTTTTTTCTGCTTTTCTCCCTTCTCTTCCCCCTTCGCCTCCTCCCTCTCCCTCTCCCTCTCCGATTCTATCCGCTTTACATTTAAGGGTGAAGGATCTCTCGCAAGTGCACTCCATTACTGCATTGTGGAAATATAGCTGTATCCATCAAACTGTCAATCGGTCGAGGCACATAAATGATCACACACACACATACGTACACGCACGCACGCACGCACGCATGCACGCACGAACGAACACACACACACACACACACACACACACACACACACACACCACACACATACACACACACACACACACACACAC
>NC_051403.1:18367668-18372668 GCF_015228065.2 Penaeus monodon | reverse complement strand
AAACGAAACGCAGCCGTGCAAACTTAAACCCAAAACACCACCCACCAACCAATTTCAAAAGCCAAAACGACCTCACACAGAAAGAAACCATAGCAAATTCAAACCTTCTTTTAAAATTTGTTTCCCGTCCTCGCGCAAAACCTTAACACCGAACATATATCAGCCTAATCTTCTTGTGACGAGATAAGCACAGAGGCTCTTCATCACACACCAACTATAACATACGAAGCTGGATAACTGTGCTATTATTCATATGAATATCAGTTTGGTGGACAGTGTGCATGAACGAGACGGGCAGAGGACCGGTTTATTATAGAAAGAAATGGTTAAGATATTCTAAAATGTTTAAGGTAGTTGCAAGGTGTATTGTATTTAATAGTGGGTAAGGCATTAGGATCTCGGGAGGACTAAACATGGCATGGTGTGCATAGAAATGAATCATTGGCGATAGTATTTGACTACTCGCTACAAAGGAGAATTCGCAATAAACCGACATGGAGATAAAACACATGCACACACACACACCCCACATGGAGAGGAGTAATGAGATATATAGATATATGATGAGTATATAAGTATATAGTATAGATATAGATATATGATATGATATATAGATATATAGAGAGACATACACACCTAGACAAACACACACACACACACACACACACACCACACACACACACACCACACACACACAGATTGATAATAGAGCTAAGGATAAGATATATATATTATCTATATATAGATATCTAGATATATTATATATAGATATAGGAGATTAATATACAGAGAAATACACACAAACACTACACACAATTCATACATAATATCTATAGATATTACACACACACACACAACACACACACACTCAACACACACACACATACACACACATACACACACACACAAACACAACACACACACACAAAACACACACACACACACACACACACACACACGTACATACATATATAACAATTCATTACGCGGAAGGAGGGCAGAGCAGCAATTGTATGAAGCCATTCTCGTGTGCGGCTGGGTATGTGTAAAGCATTAATACAGGGGCCATTCCGCTTTCGCACGGGGAATTCGTCCTGTTATGCTTTCCTGCGACTTTATGCGTCAGCGAGAAATAAGATTGGATGAGCTTTCAATGGTGAAATCCTTTTGTGTTTAGTTTTAGGAAGATTATGTAAAGTACTTTTTTTTTTTAACGAAAAGGGGAGTTGGAGGGAAGAGGGATAGAGGAGGGAGGAGGGATGGACGGAGGGAGGGTGGATGGGGGGGTGAAGAGGGGGAAGGGGAAGGACGGAGAGGGAGAGCTAGGGAGGGGGGAGAGAGGAAAAGAGAGAGAGAGAGACGAGAAGAGAGAGACTGATGAAGAGAGAGAGAGAGAGAGAGGAGAGAGAGAGACGAGAGAGAGGGAGAGAAGAGAGAGAGAGAGAGATAGAGAGAGAGAGGAGAGAGAGAGATGAGTGTGAGAGAGAGAGAGAGAGAGAGAGAGAGAGGAGACGATGATTCGATGAGAGAGAGAAGAGACGAGAGAGACGAGAGAGAGAGAGACGAGAGAGAGATGAGATAGAGAAATAGACAATGAAAGAGAGGAAGACGACAGACAGCACAGGAGCAGAGAGAAAGAAAAAAAGAGAGATTATCTATTCCCACATTAAACTTGTACTCATCAGCAATAGGGACTATTATTATATCCACGTTCAGCTGATTCGATCATTAACTGTACCCCACACACACACCCATAGTAGAATGCCCTTTATCACGTTCATAACCTTTGCGTTGAAATAATTAATCTGTCCAGCTTGTTCATAAAATCAGTAATGAACAAGAGTTAATGAGTGAATCTGCGGAATAACTGAGTCGAGTCAAAGGCTGGCAATATGTGTGGGTCAGATGCATAGCCTTTTATATGCATTTGGGCTTTGTACCGTTGTGGCCTTATAGACCCTGCGTTTTTGCGTAGGGTAATAAGTGACTGGATTATCTAATAATTTTGAAGTATTTTACACATACACACACACACGCGCGCTCGCGCGCATATATATGTATATGTATATGTATGTGTATGTGTGTTCACACACACACACACACACACCCACACACAACCACACAACACATATATAGAGATATCATATATATATGATGATAGATATATATAGATGAATATAGATATAGAGAAATACATAATACAATAAGAATATATATATATATATATATAATATTAAATAAATAAGTATAGACCGATGATCATACAGATAATATATAGATAGATATATATAGAGATATATAATAAGATATATTATATATATTATAGATGTAGTTTGTAGAGAATATAAGATATAGATATATATAAAGACTAGATATATATATATATATAATATATATATATATATTCACAACACACACAACGCCACACACACACACCCAACGCACACACACACACACACAAACACACACACACACACACACACCTACACACCCACACAACAAAAAACCCCAAAAACCCCCCCCTCCCAAACACACACACACACACACACAACACACACACACACACACACACACACACACAACACAAACACACCACACACACACACACAAACACTCACACACATACAACATACATATATATAATAGATAAGATATCTATATATATATATCTAGGATTATATATATAAATGTAGGTATGTAAACACACACACACAACACACACACACACACACACACACAGCACACACACACACACACACACACACACACACACGCACACACACACACCACACACAAACACACACACACACAAAGTCTTCTGGTTCATATCTGGATTGTCAACTGTAATTATATTCAGTCAGCGGAATGCGAGTCCAGGGATTCATAACACAAGATGCCATGGTAAATACACACAAGTAAGAAAACCGAACAGACTATTGCAGTTCTCGAGCAGAATAATTAACAGATTAGGAATAATAAAGTGTGCCCGAGATTTTTTTCTCTCCTGGAATGCAAATTATTCAGAAAATAATTTTTTTTATAGTAGAAAATAATGTTCCCTGTTCATATGCATGTTTGAAAGCAACTAACGCTCCCCGGGACCATTTTTTGAACCCCTGTATACAACTGATCTGAAATTTTTATTTTTAGGGAAAAGCTGTCATTAAAATTAAATGGCCCTTGTTTTCACTGTACAAAAAAAAATAAAAAAATAAAGGTTTGAAAAAAAATACAATATATCTCCCCCTCTGCCCATGTTAACGGGGACGGTTTTTGTGCTTGTGTGTTTTGTGCATGGGGTGTGTATGTGGTGTGAAAAGGAGAAGGAAAGTGAGAAAACGCAGATGATACGGAGCGAAGGGGCCAAGGAACGCTGCTGCTTCCTTCCCCGCAGGTCTCCGTCTGTCATCGGCGCCCCCGTGCTTGCTTATAGGCCCCGGGGATTTTGTTGCGTTGTGGAATATACATGGTTTGGTGCGCCGCAATACACCCCAAAAACACAAAAAACCACCCCAGATAATATATATATATATATATTTTTATTTTTAATTTTATATTATATATAAAAATTTATTATATAATGGTTTGTGTGTGGTGTGTGGTGGTGTGTGGTGTTGTGTGTGTGTGTTTTGGTGTGTGGGTTTTGCGCGCGGGGGGTTGTGTTCCCCCTTTCCTTAGTTACTTAGTAATTGGAGGGGGGGTTTGCCAAGGAAAACACTTGTCTTCCCAAATCCCCCTTCCCTTCCCCTAAAGAGGATCTCTAGAGCCGCAGCAAAGTGACGGCACATGATTGGTTTCAGCCTGTGTGAGAGTTGTTCCGTGCAAACTCTGGCGTCAGACTCTTCAGGGTGCAACCCCCTGGCCCCTTTTTGACAGAAGGGAAAGCAAATAAAATATTTAAAAAACACACACACACTAAATATTATTTTTTGTGTGGGGAATTTCAGTGAGAGATTTGGTGAGTGAGTGAGGAGAGGAGAGTGTGCCCTTTTGTGTGTGGTGTGGGGTGGGGTTGTGTGTGTGTGTGTGTGGTGTGGTGTGTGTGTTTTTATACATAACATGTACTTTACCCGGGGGGTTTTCCCCAAAATATATAAACAGTATTTTTTGGGCCCGAGAAGTAAATATATTTTTAGAAAACATCTTTGGATTAAAAAAACCCTTTTACTGGGGGAAAAAAACATCAGAGTACTTTCACTGAAAATAATTTCTGTTTTTATGAGCAATGTTTCAAAAGCAAAACCCGGGTGTTTCTAAAAAAAAGAGAGTATTTTATAATATGTCATGCATGATGTTGCAAAAATCCCCCCCGAATGTTGAGTAGCTTTTATCTTATCTGATGATAAAACAGAAGATAGTTTATATAATATTTTTTTTTACCTGACAAAAAAACAAACAAACAAAAAATATCTAAAATAATAATAAAAAAGAAATATTTTTTTAGGAAAAACATTTCCCGTGGGCCTATTCACATAAACCCTTTTTTGAGAATGGATTGATTAATATTCACAATTTTTTAATGAAACGCCCTTCAAAGAAATACGAATGGACTCAACACGCACAGCGACCTGGAACAATTGTTTTCGTTTAATATTCCTAAAAAAAAGAACTTTAATAAAATTTTTATTTTCCCCTGTTCATAATTAAAAAAGGGACTTCTGTGAAGGTATATATATCCCCAGTTGCAAAAGCATTTGTTTGGTTTTGCAAAAACAAAAAAGGTTTTGTACCGACCCTTTCCCAAAAGTGCATTGCCGTTTTCGTTTTCTTTCGTAAAATATATAGACCGTTTTTTTTGAAACTTTTTTACTGTAAAAAAAAAATCAAATAAAGGTGTTTTTAAAACTTGATAATTTTTACGTATAAAAAATTTTAAAAATTATAAAAATTTGGGAATGATGTGATGATGATGTGTGATGATGATGATGATGATGATGATATGGATGATGAGAGTGATGATGGGGGATAATAATCAATGATGATAAACAAACATAATAAAA
>NC_051403.1:18350791-18355791 GCF_015228065.2 Penaeus monodon | reverse complement strand
CAGTGTTGCCATTCTAGCGGTTCTTCCCACTAGATCTAGAGTTTTTGTGTTATGATTTGAAAGGTTGTCCTATATTCAGCGACTTTTTAAAGCCTCTTTAGTGGGAAAACGAGAATTTTTATTCCTAGATCTAGCGGCTTTTTAAAGTCCAATCTATCGGTTTTGTGGCAATGTTAACGGCAACACTGAGCTGCGAGCATCGGCGCCATCCCGACATCTTCGCAAAATACGTGACTTATTCATGGATGATAAAACTGTCAATATGTTTTTTTTTTCTTTTTATTATAAGACCGACCTCTTAAGTGGTCTGGAAGCCCCTCGGCATCATGCCAAATCTCGGATCTGGAGATGTAAGTCATCGCAAGAAAATTCAATAAAAAAACGCATTTTTTATGATTGTGTGCATGCGTTGAGGAAGGGGTGGGTGGGAGGGGGGTAACTATGAGTATTATACCATACAGATAAAAAACTGTGAGAGATCAGGAACAAAAAAAAACATACACAAAACACAAAAACAAAGAAGAAACCACAAAACACACAAAATCCACAAATGCAATAAGAATAACGATCCACATATCCAAACATTTTTTACACTCGTTATCCTCCAACCTCGCCAAAAAAGAGCAGGGGGGGGGCAAGAGGTGAAGACTCACCGTGCGTCGCAACAATATAGGATAAAATATACGGGTAATAAAGCCTTAAATCACCACATAAGACTTGAAATATGAAGGCGGCTGAATTCAGAGAGGAGCTCAAAGAATTCCCTTCGTGTCCAGCTCGCGATTACTATTCTTTCAGGCGTGTTATGACGTCGCTGTTGTCATTTCTGAGGTCGATGTTGGAAGCTGGGGAAGGTCGAGGTCTGTCTTGCTTTTATTTGTCTTTTTCTCTCCGCTCTCTCGCTCATTCTGTTTCTTAGTCTGTCTCTTCTGTCATTCTGTCTGTGTCCCTCTCTCTCATTTTCTTTATAGATGTGTCTATCGATCTGTATACCTGCCTATCTATCTATTTGCATCCCTCTATTCGTACAAAGATACATACACACATACATACATAGATACATAGATACATAGATACATACATACATACATACATACATACATACATACATACATACATACATACATACATACATACATACATACATACATACATACATACATAGCGTACATACATACATACATACATACATACATACATACATACATACATACATAGCGTAGATACATACACACAAATACACATATCTGTTTCTCATGGTTTATCGTTCTTCCTCCAGACAATCATCTTCACATTTCAGTTATTCTGAAAGCCCAATAACAGAAAACAGAAACAGGGAATTAGTTAATACAAGAGTGAAAAAAAAACGTAACCAAAGCCAAAAAATAGCAGAAAAGAAAACAAAAGAAAATTAAAATATATATGTAAAACAAGAAAAAGAAGAAAAAAAAAGAAAGAAAGAAGAGAAAAACAGAAAAGAAGAGGATGAAGAGCAAAACACACTATATCTCCTTCACCCAAGGTATCTTTACACAGGTACAACCACATCTAGATAAAAATCCTAGTTGGAAACATTCGCCTCATCACCTTTATTCATTGCAAATATTCAATATTTTTTTATAGCCGTTTTTCTTGGTTTCGTTTTCGAAATATATATTTCTTTTGCCGTTGTTCTTACTGAAACATTTTCAAAGAGAATGCAATGGAATAACACTCACAATAAAATATCGCACAAATAGTTGAGGTCAAAAAATTGGGTGGAACTAAGGACGTAACCAGATTTAGCCAAGGAAAGTGCGCCGTGAGACATTAGATATAGCTAGATATATAATCATTTGTATACTTTACTCGATATTGTTATACTTACTAGAAGTTGAGCCGAAATTCCCCACTTTTATTGATGATAACGAAGAGTTCCTTAGCATTAACCGCTGTCAGAATGCTCTATGGAAAAAGTCAGTTTCATTTTTGGGTTCAATGAAAGTGGAGCTACCTGGTTATATGCATGCCTTTACAAAGAACAAAGTGAGAAGCGGACATCGGCTCTGATTTTCCAGCATTGTGACGCGAATATTTCAAATGAAGATAACAACAGTATTTTTTTTGCGTTTTGGCAGAATTTCACACGCGTTTTATCGGTCGCACTTTCCAAAGCGTTCCAATATTTAACCCTTTCGCTTCCCACGCCACCGCCTGTTGCGCAACGGCCGTGAGGGAACTTTGTGCTTATAATTTCTGGCTAAATGTCTGTTGATGATTTTCCAAACTTTCGTTTTCTATTTCGAGGGCCATGAGCTGAGTTGCCCTGATGTGATGTTTTTGGTATCTTTCTCCGTTTTACTGTCTTTCCTTTTTCCTGATCTCCATTTTCTCTCTTCTATATTTTCCTCCTATTATCTCGTTCCACCCGCCTCTCTCTGTTTTATTTTATTTTTTATTTTTTTTATTATATTTCTCTATCCCCCTCTTTCCCTTAACTCTATTCTCTCTCCATTCTAAGCCCATATCCTCTCTTCGTCCCACTCTGTCTCTCTGTCTGCCTCTCTCTCGCTCTCTCTTTCTACCTCCCTCTCTCCCTTTCTCTCTCTTTCTCTCTCCCTCCTCCCTCTCTCTCTTTCTCTCTCTCTCTCTCTCTCTCTCTCTCTCTCTCTCTCTCTCTCTCTCTCTCTCTCTCTCCCTCCCTCCCTCTCTCCCTCCCTTCCTCTCTCCTCCCTCCCTCCCTCCCTCCCTCCCTCCCTCCTTCCTTCCTTCTCTCTCTCTCTCTTTCTCTCTCCCTCTCTCCCTGAATCATTACGATCAGAATGATAACATAACGGAAGTGAAATAACCCACAATAGTAATTCGTAATTCATTTTGATAACATTTTTTTAGAGATACTTGGAGGCTTTGTGGAATCATCTCTGCAACAAAGACTGCAACATCAGACTCCTCTGTATTGATCTACGCTTTTTGGATATCTTTGCAATGTATCTGCAGGCGCCATGATCTTGCGTTTTATATTGGTTTATATAGATCTATAAAGATGTATATGAGAGAGAGAGAGAGAGAGAGAGAGAGAGAGAGAGAGCAGAGCGAGAGATGGAAGAGATGATAAGAAAGAGAAGAGAGAGAGAGAAGAGAAAGAGAGAGAAAAAAAAAGGGAAGAAGAAGGAAAGAAAGAGAGACAAAAGAAGCGAGAAAGAGAGAAAGAGAAAGGACTGAGAGAGAGAGAGAGAGAGAGAGAGAGAGAGAGAGAGAGAGAGCCAGAGAGAGAGAGCGAGAGAGAGAGAGAGAGAGAGAGAGAGAGAGAGAGAGAGAGAGAGAGAAGAGACAGGCAGACACACAGGAACAGAGGCAGAAAACCAAGGGAAATAAGCAAACAGATAATGAGATATTGTAATAAACAACGATTTAAGAGAGATTTAGACGCAAGGTTAACACCCGTCACTCGGCACGCCATAAGCAGCGTCAAAGGCGTGCCAAATACGTCATGGTGTCCGGAGATTAAGGTTCTGCTCACGCCCTCTCCTCTCTCTCCTCTCCTTTCTCCTCTCTTCTCCCTCTCTCTACCTGTCCTCCTCCCTCCGTTTCATCTCTTCTTTCTCCTACTTCTTAACACTGTCCTCTCCCCGTCTTTTCTCTCTTCTTTTCCCCTCCCTCTTAACACTGTCTCTCTCCCCCACCGCTCTCGCCTTCCCCTTCTTCTCCCTTCTTCTCATTTCGTCCCTTTTCCCTCTTCTCTCTGTCTCTTCTCCCCCCTCTGAATCCTCTTGTCTTTCTCCACCTTCTGTTCTTCTTTCTTCATCATTCCTCTCTTCCTTTTCACGCGCTTTCCTCCTTCTTTTTTCCCACCTCCTCCCCTTTCTTCGATCTTCCTCGTCATTCTTTCCCTCCCCCTCCTCCCCTTTCTCCCACCTTCTCTCTTCCCCTCTCCAACTTCCACTCCTCGCCCCCATTTCTTCTTTCCCTTACCTGTTTTCCTTCTCTCTCCTTCCTTTTGCCTCTCCTTCCTCTCACCACTTACCCCCACCCTCTTCTCCTCCCTCCTTCCTTTTTTTTCATCTCCCCCCCAACCCTTCTCTTGCCACTCACCTCTTCTCCTCTTCCTCCTTCCTCTTTCCCTCCCCTCCATCCCTGTCCCCCACCAATCTCTCCTCTCTGCCTCTTCAATGTACCCGTTCCCCTCACTCCGTCCTCACTCCTTTCCGTCCTCCCCTCACCCCTATCTCCTCCCACTCCTTCTCTCTCACCCGCATAGGCCATCTGTAGTGCACAGAGTGACAGTGATAAACTGAAATGCTACTGTATATCACAGGTTCAGAAACGCCCAATAGATGACTCATGTTTCCTGTGTCCGTGTGCGTCGGTGTGTGTGTGTGTGTGTGTGTGTGTGTGTGTGTGTGTGTGTGTGTGTGTGTGTGTGTGTGTGTGTGTGTGTGTGTGTGTGTGTGTGTGTGTGTGTGTGTGTGTGTGTAGCAGATAACTACTGTAAGAAAGGAAAACACACAAAATTCCACGATATTTCGAGTGAAAACAAGACTCTTCTGTGACTTTGCGTGCGTGCCGTGATGCATGTAAAGCCTCTGTGTACTTCGGTATCTGATATTGTATGTATCTATAATTATAAGATAAAATGTATGGGTGCTGTGGGAGTTTGTAGACATATCACACACACACACACACACACACACACACACACACACACACACACACATACACACACACACACACACACACACACATATATATATATATATATATATATATATATATATATATATATATATATATATATATATATATATATCTATATATAATATATATATATATATATACACGCATTATATATATATATATATATATATATATATATATATATATATATATATATATATAACTATATCTATAATATATATACATATATATACGCATTAATATGCAATATATATATATATATATATATATATATATATATATATATATATATATATATATATATATATATATGTATATATATATAT
>NC_051403.1:18320791-18325791 GCF_015228065.2 Penaeus monodon | reverse complement strand
AGGGGGAGGGAGAGGGCGGAATGAAGTAGCGTGTATGTGTGTGATCTTTGGCACTTAAGGGGCTTATGATACATAGTGTAATCGAGCGTGATTTATGTGTCTTGTTTATGATTTATTTTATTTTTTTCCTCCTCCTCTTCATCCCTTTCTCTCTCTCTCTCTTTCTCTGCCCTTTCTATCTTCATTGGAAGAGTAAGAAAAACAGACAGGTAGAAAGACAGACAGACATATTGATAAATACACAGAATAATAAGTAGATAGATAGCTTGATAAATAAAAAGGTTAACGAATAAAATCTATTAAGAAAACAGCGCTAGCAGGAGACAAACAAACAAAGAAAAACAAACAAAGTACTTTACGAAGATAGTTATTGGATACATATGATCTTGTGTAAAGAGTTATATGGATAAAAAGTTTGAATTCGTAATGGAGGCCAAAGATGATATATAAAGAGGTGATAAACAAGTATTTAATTATGGATAATCAGCTGATATAAAGTAATGTGACGGAAATGTTTTATTACATTTTTAAGTCGGGGGTGGGGGGGATCGAGTCTTAATTTTCGATTCGTTTTTTTTATGTACTTGGTAATTTCTATTGTTGTTTGTTTCTTCTCTTTCTTGTTCATTTTTTCTTTTTCCTTTTTTCTTTTTTTTTTTTATTTTTTCTTTCTCTTTTATTTTCTTTTTCTTCTCCTTCTTATTTTTTCTTCTTCTTCTTCTTTTTCTTTCTTCTTCTTCTTCTTATTTTACATCTTTTTCTTTGCTTTGCCTTTTTAATTTTCTTTTTCTTCTTTTTCTTCTTCTTCTTCTTCTCCTTCTTCTCTTTTTCTTCTTCTTCTTCTTCTTTCTTTTGTTTATTATTGAAGAGGTTCTGAGGAATCTTCACATTTTCTTGATTTTAGTGATTTATATATTCTTTATTTCTTAGTTCTGGTGTTAGTTCTTGTTTCTATTCTTGATTCTAAATTCTTGATTTTATCCATATTTCTGATTTCTTGCTCATTTTTCGTTTTTTTTGTGTATATTCTTGCTGTTACTAATTTTTTTTCCTAAATTCTCCTTTCTGTTCCTACTTCCAAATCTTCGGTCCTTGCGTCTATTTCTAAATTAAAATTCCTGCTTCTAAATTCTTGATTCTATTCATGTTTCTAAATTCTTGATTCTATTCATGTTTCTAAATAAAAAATCTTGCTCTTATTCTTGATTCTAATATCTAGAGTCTTGATTTTCTTCGTGTTTCAAAATTCGTTTTTCTTTTTCTGTTTCTAAATTCTTGATTTTCTTCCTGTTTCAAAATTCGTTTTTTTTTTTGTTTCTAAACTCTTGATTCTATTCTTGTTTCTAAATTCTTTAATGTATTCTTGTCCCAAAATTGCTTTTATATTCTTGATTATAAATATTCAGGCTCTCAGTCCTCGGCCACCTGGATCTTTTTTCTCCTTGCAAGATAGGAATTTGAGCCGTATTGCACCATACTCACGCGCGGAATGAGCTCTCGTGTTTCACTAGTGTGTGCAGTGAGGAGTTTGGTTGCGTGGAGTGACGTTCATGGTGGCTGTAGGAGATGTATGGTGCCATTAGCGATGGTTATGGTGGCGGGAAGGTAAGAGGGGGTTAGATGGAAGGGGAAAAGTGATATGGTGCAAGGGAAGGGGGAGATGTATGGTGCCATTAGCGATGGTTATGGTGGCGGGAAGGTAAGAGGGGGTTAGATGGAAGGGGAAAAGTGATATGGTGCAAGGGAAGGGGGAGATGTATGGTGTCATTAGCGATGGTTATGGTGTCGGTAAAGTAAAAGAGGATTAGAGGAAAGGAAAAAAAAAAGTATGGTGAGATGGAAAGGTAAGAGATATGGTGTAATAGTGATTCTTTTTATGGTGTTGGGAAGGTAGGTTATGATAGGGAAAGGGATGAAAGATATGGTGAAAGGAATGGGTAAGTGGTATGGTGTAAGGGGAATAAGGGGAAAAAAAGATTATGGTGCAAGGAAAGAGAAAGATATATGATGAAACGAAAGGTGTAAGATGTGGTGAGAAGTAAAGGAAAAAAAATATGATGAGAGAAAATTTAGAGAGATGCGATGCAGAGAAAGGAAAAGAAAATATGACGAGAGAAAAGTGAAAATAAAAAGGTATGATGAGAAGGAAGAGAGACAGAAATAAAGAAAATACTGTGAGAGGGAAAGATATATGATGAATATTAATGGCGAAGAGGAGGAAGAAAAGGAAAAAGATAAGATTTATGGAGAGAGGAGAAGGGAGGCCGAGAATAAAGACGATGAATAGATAAGGATGAGGAGGGAGAAGAATGGAGAATGAGAAACATATAATCAGGGAATATTGGATATGGAATAGATGGTAAATAGTGTAAGAGGAGGACGAGGAAAAATAGAAAGATAGATAATGTAAGGGGATATTGTGAAAATGAAGGAAGATAAAGGAAGGGGATGAGGCAATACATGATGATGAAAGGGTAAATAGGTAATAAAGTGTGATGGCAGATAGATAATGACGAGGCAGAGGGAGGCATAAATGATGATGATGATGAAAGTGGCAAGATAAAGAAAGGATAGATGGCGAATAAGAAGAATAAGATGATGTGAAAATAAAAAAAAATATATAAATAAGACAAAATAAAAAGCAAGGAGGAGAAAAATGGAGGAAGATGGATAGGAAAATAAAGAGAAGAGAGAGAAAGGGGAAAAGGGGAACACGAAGAAGAAATAAATAAATCGTAAATAAAACATAACAAATTAAAAGACTAATGCAAGAAGAAAAGGGGATGAACGACAAAATACAAGCAAAAAAAAAAAAAAAAAAAAGACAGAAAAACGAAAAAAAGAAGAAAAAACGAAAGAAAGAAAGAAGGAAAAAGAAAGGAGTAAACAAAATAAATAAGAAAAACGAAAGAAAAAAAGAAAACAGAAATAACGAAAGAAACAGAAAAAGGAAAACGAAAGAAAGAATGAAGGAAAAAAAGAAAACGAAAGAAAGAAAGAAAGAAGAAAAAAGAATTTATAGAAAAAGAAGAAATAGATCGAAAAGGGAAAAAGAATTCGAGTGTTGCCTCACGCCCTCGACTCCGTCTTATCGTAAACGTTAAGGAAATGTCAAGATTTCTCGAGTCGCCGATCACCCACGGGGCAATGGAACCTTCCGGGTCCTCTTGCTCCCCTCTTATCTCTTGCCCCCCCTCTCCCCCCCTTCCATCTCCCCTCTCCCTCCCCCCCTCATCTCCCTACCCCTTCTCTTTTTATTTTCTCGGTCGTAGTTTCTGTTTGTTTGATTGTTTGTTTCTTTGGATGTTTGGCTTTTTTCTTTAGTCTTTTGTTTTATTTTTTTTTTTAATACTTTTTCTTTCTCTCTTTCTTTCTTTCTCTTTCTCTCTTTCTATTTCTCTCTATCCCACAGACTTTTTTTTTCTCGGTATTTTTTCTCATTCCCTTTCTTTCTCGTACTTTCTCTCTCTCTCTCTCCCTCTCTCTCTCTGACTTCTCATATCTTCTCCCTCTCTCCCCCTCTCTTTCTTTACCCCCCCCCCTCGTATCTGTCCCTTCTCTCTCCTCCTCACTTTCTGTCCTTCCTATCCCCTCCCCCCCCCCCTTCCCCCTCCCCTTTCTTATTATCCCCCTTCTCCCCTTCCCCTACAAGTCTTTCTCTTTGTATCTGTCCCTTCTTCCCTCTCTCTCCCCCTCACTTTCTTTCCTTCCTATCCCCTCCCCTCCCCTTCCCCTCTCTCTTTATCCCCCTCCTCCTCCCTTCTCTCTGTATCTGTCCCTCCTTCCCGATCACCACGCATCCATCAAGCATGTTTACTCCCGGCGTCAGCCCTTTTCCGACTCCATTTCTCATCCCCTCTCCGCTATCACGCCCGCATTGGAACCGTTCCTTCTCTCAATCACACCTGCCTCCTTCGCCGCCGCCGCCGCCGTGACCCTCCCCTTCGTCGTCGCCATATTTCACTCGAGGGGCTTGACACTCGCTGACGTAAATCACTCAGGTGTCGCTGGTGTCTCGGGCCCACTCGAGAGGGTTAGAGTGGCTAGCTGATACATACAAACATCATGCGCACACGGACGCAGCCTCATGCGCGCACATGAACACGTAAATACAAACATACGCGCACACGTACACATAAAATCACGGACACTTATCCAGAAACAGAGAGTATACACATACATACGCACACGAACATGAACCCATACGAACACACGAACACATAAACACAGACACACTTACACACACACACACACACACACACACACACACACACACACACACGTACACACAAACATATACAGACAAATCAAGCATACCCCGCACTCCTCCCAGCATCGAAGTACCACGAACTGCATACCCACCGCGATTGGCATGTGAAGAGCATAGACTCTTCAGCATACAGCATTAATGGTTCTCGAAGAGCCACAAACGAGGTTTCTTCAAGACGAAGGTGTGTATATGAACCACTCACAAGCCACTCAAGACGATTGGGAAGATGATAAAAGGCCATTTTTAGGAAAGGTTTTCATGCCGGCGGGGCCAGTGGGGGGGTATTATTATTGGTGGGGGGTTGGGGTGATGGGGGAGGGCTATTGTTATTGTTTATGTTTTGGGAGATCGTTTAATAGGTTTGATTTAATGCTGATCTGTTTTTCTTCAGTTTACTCAGTATCTTTGTATATATATATGTATATATATATATATATATATATATATATATATATATATATATATATATATATATATATATATATTTTTTTTTTTTTTTTTTTTTTTTTTTTTTTTTTTCGTATTGGATTTCCGATTTTTTCTTCCTTTTCTTTTCTTTTGTCTTATTTGCATTTCCTCTTTATGGAACAACATCACTGTGATCTCTTTTAGTCTCTCTTCCTTTCCTAATCGCTCTCTCTCTCTCTCTCTCTCTCTCTCTCTCTCTCTCTCTCTCTCTCTCTCTCTCTCAATCTCCCTCTCCTCCCCTCTCCATTTCTCCCTCTTTCAC
>NC_051403.1:18295791-18298291 GCF_015228065.2 Penaeus monodon | reverse complement strand
CTTGTTATGATGTCTTTGGCTCCCCCCCCTTGTTATGATGTCTTTGGCTCCTCCACCCCCCTTGTTATGATGTCTTTGGCTCCTCCCCCCCTTGTTATGATGTCTTTGGCTCCTCCCCCCTTGTTATGATGTCTTTGGCTCCTCCCCCCCCCCCTTGTTATGATGTCTTTGGCTACTCCCCCCTTGTTATAATGTCTTTGGCTCCTCCCCCCCTTGTTATGATGTCTTCGGCTCCTCCCCCCTTGTTATGATGTCTTTGGCTCCTCCCCCCCTTGTTATGATGTCTTTGGCTCCTCCCCCCCTTGTTTATGATGTCTTTGGCTACTCCCCCCTTGTTATGATGTCTTTGGCTCCTCCCCCCTTGTTATGATGTCTTTGGCTCCTCCCCCCCTTGTTATGATGTCTTTGGCTCCCCCCCTTGTTATGATGTCTTTGGCTCCTCCCCCCTTGTTATGATGTCTTTGGCTCCTCCCCCCCTTGTTATGATGTCTTTGGCTCCTCCCCCCCTTGTTATGATGTCTTTGGCTCCTCCCCCCCCTTGTTATGATGTCTTTGGCTCCTCCCCCCCTTGTTATGATGTCTTTGGCTCCCCCCCCCTTGTTATGATGTCTTTGGCTCCTCCCCCCCTTGTTATGATGTCTTTGGCTCCTCCCCCCCTTGTTATGATGTCTTTGGCTACTCCCCCCCCTTGTTATGATGTCTTTGGCTCCTCCCCCCCCTTGTTATATGTCTTTGGCTACTCCCCCTTGTTATGATGTCTTTGGCTCCTCCCCCCCTTGTTATGATGTCTTTGGCTCCTCCCCCCCTTGTTATGATGTCTTTGGCTCCTCCCCCCCCTTGTTATGATGTCTTTGGCTCCTCCCCCCCTTGTTATAATATCTTTGGCTCCTCCCCCCCCTTGTTATGATGTCTTTGGCTCCTCCCCCCCCTTGTTATGATGTCTTTGGCTCCCCCCCCTTGTTATGATGTCTTTGGCTCCTCCCCCCCCTTGTTATGATGTCTTTGGCTCCCCCCCTTGTTATGATGTCTTTGGCTCCTCCCCCCTTGTTATGATGTCTTTGGCTCCTCCCCTTGTTATGATGTCTTTGGCTCCCCCCCCTTGTTATGATGTCTTTGGCTCCCCCCCCTTGTTATGATGTCTTTGGCTACTCCCCCCTTGTTATGATGTCTTTGGCTCCTCCCCACTTGTTATGATGTCTTTGGCTCCTCCCCCCCCCCTTGTTATGATGTCTTTGGCTCCTCCCCCCCTTGTTATGATGTCTTTGGCTCCTCCCCACTTGTTATGATGTCTTTGGCTCCTCCCCCCCTTGTTATGATGTCTTTGCTCCTCCCCCCCTTGTTATGATGTCTTTGGCTCCTCCCCCCTTGTTATGATGTCTTTTGGCTCCTCCCCCCCCCTTGTTATGATGTCTTTGGCTCCTCCCCCCCTTGTTATGATGTCTTTGGCTCCTCCCCCACTTGTTATGATGTCTTTGGCTCCTCCCCCCCTTGTTATGATGTCTTTGGCTCCTCCCCCCTTCTTATAATGCCTTTGGCTCCCCCCCTTTGTTATGTTGTCTTTGTGATGGATTAAGGAGGATATTTTTTTCCCCTTTATTTTGTGGCGTGTGGAGAGATGGTGATGAGGAAAGGTGGGGAGAGGTGTTGGCGGTGATGCTTGATGATGGTGATGGTGATGATGATACATGAGGATGACGATGATAGTGATAGTAACAGTGAAAGTGATGGTGATGGTGCAATTGCAGACAGGAAAGTAGACATGCATGCGGAACTAAACAGAAATACTGTGATTAGGCTCACCTGTAGATATAAATCCATAAGATCAATTAGAAATGCAAATAACTCAAAATACAGCGCCACTAAACAAGATGCTCTCACTTACATGCAAGCTTAGCACACAAACAGGGAAACAGAAAACCAAGCAAACTCCCACAAAGAAACACACACACGCAAACACACATAAACACACAAACAAACACATACACACAAACACACTTAAACACACAAACAAACACACTTAAACACACAAACACTTCAACACACACAAACACACGTAGACATTCAAACACACTTAGATATACAAACACACTTAAATACACAAACAACACATGCAAACACAAATACACTTAAATACACAAACAAACACATGCAAACACAAACACAAATAAACGCACAAACCCGTGCAAGCACACACATGCAAGCACACACAAACAAACGCACCTAAACACACAAACAACACACACAAAACACACGTAACCACACATATACAACAGTAATGAACACACCACAAGCAACCACAAGCAACAACAACCACGCATGACCTTACTATTCACTGACCTTTATATATAACAACTTCCTCACCCTGGTCAGTTCCCTCCTCTGTGTAATAAAAGGTACACCAAATTTATCGTTGACAAGAGGACCATTTATCTTTATATTTTAGGGATAGAGATCAACAGGCAACCCTACTGATATATAGCCATTTTTTCTTTGAGTTTGA
>NC_051403.1:18275791-18283291 GCF_015228065.2 Penaeus monodon | reverse complement strand
GTTATCATTATAAATATCATTATTATTATTAACTATTATCATTGTTGTTAATAACTCCCACGTACAAGCTATCGATGAACGAGCAGAAATGAAACTTGAATAACAATTAACGTTTTATAATGATATACCTTTATTTCTAAAATTGCCATTTTGTTCGTATCAGTTGCTGATTCTCTCTCTCTCTCTCTCTCTCTCTCTCTCTCTCTCTCTCTCTCTCTCTCTCTCTCTCTCTCTCTCTCTCTCTCTCTCTCTCTCTCTCTCTCTCTCTCTCTCTCTCCTCTCTCTCTCCCTCCTCCTCTCCCTCCCTCTCTCTCTCTCTCTCTCTCTCTCCCCTCTCTCTCCCCTCTCTCTCTCTTTCTCTCTCTCTCTCTCTTCTTATTCCTTCATCAGGTAACTCTTACCTATATTTTCAGCTCTTTTGTTTATTGCCAACAGAGACTTTGCTCAATACATAATACGATTTCCCTTCTTAAATTACTTTATTACTGCATTATTCTTAAAATATCTAGAGCTTAAAATATAAATAGCTCATGAATGATACAAGACTGCATCGACAGTATTCTGAAGGTATAAATGAACTGCAAGAATGAATGAGTGAAAATCATGCCTCCGCTTAAAAGATAAAAAAAATAAAATAAAATATGATTGAAATGATAAAAAAAAAAAAATGAGAATGAATGTTGACGTCTGAAAAATTATGAATGATGCTTGTAATGATAATATTATAGTAATACTTTTACTACTAATAATAAAAAAAATAGCACTAAAATTTAAGCAGAAAAATAAGATAAACATTTGTTGTGGCATTCGTAAAATATTTTCCCACGTGTAATATATTCACAAATCCAATCTGTAATCATAACACTTCATTAGGGACCGATTCATCAAAATATAAAATGTTTCCACTCGGAATATAAAATAAAAGAAGTAAGATCAGATTAGCTTCCTCTTTTTCGGTCTGTCTGTCTGTCTCTGACTATCTGTTTGTCGCGCTCTGTCTCTCTCTCTCTCTCTCTCTCTCTCTCTCTCTCTCTGTCTCTCTCCTCTCCTCTCTCCTTACCTACCTATCTATCTTTCTGCCTGTTTACCATAGCTGTCATCTCTCTCTCTATCTCCCTCTCTCTCTCGCTCTGTCTCCGTCTATACCAACTGGTGAAGATTTATTTTCTATCATTCAGTTCTCGAGAAAAATAATTTTACTAATAGTTATAACGCGTATGTAGAGTAAGTAGTTATGTTGATGATGCTGATGATAATAATAGTTAAAGTGTAATAACGTATAACAGTTTCCTGATGATGGTAATGATACTGGTTATTGTAATAACAATGATGGTAACATCAGCACTATTAATACTACTACAATTGCTGCTGCTATTATTATTATTACTACTACTATTACTATTGGTACTATTGATATTAATAAAGATAATAATATTGGTACTACTACTACTACTACTAGTACTACTACTAGTAGTGCTACTACTGTATCTACTACTTCTGCTACTGCTAATAGCAGTAGAACTGATAGAGATAATAACTAAGATATGATAAAAACAACATGATCATGATCGATTATCATAATAATAATGATGACAATGGCGATGATAATGATAATGATGAAGATAATTGTAATAATATTCATAATAATGAAAATGATAATTATAACAGTGTTAATAATAATGGAAAAATTATAATAATCACAATGAAAATGATAATGAATAACGAATAATGATGATGATAGTGATAGTGATACGATTATGATAATGATAATGATAATGATGATGATAGTGGTCATGAATAATAATGATGAATAATAATTATGCTAATGATGATGGTAGTAATACCTTATAAAGACGGGACATTGTCATTAAAAAATAGAACATCTCAGTGACTTATTCCCAAAACAGGTAATTTATTCCTTTAATCATCTATAGTAACCAGGACAGGAAGCCGACGCTGCTAATGATGTTTACAAGCTTGTACTCAACTTGAGTCAGGGAAAAAGAGAGAGAGGAGAAAAGAGAAGAGAGAGAGAGAGAGAAAGAGAGAGAGGG
This sequence comes from Penaeus monodon, assembly GCF_015228065.2. Classification (NCBI taxonomy): domain Eukaryota; kingdom Metazoa; phylum Arthropoda; class Malacostraca; order Decapoda; family Penaeidae; genus Penaeus; species Penaeus monodon. Next base: position 18,281,237 of record NC_051403.1, on the reverse strand, counting down.
AGGGGGGGAGGGAGGAAGAGAGGAGGGGGAGAGAGAGAGAGGAGAGAGAGAGAGAGAGAGAGAGAAGGGAGAGAGAGAGAGAGAGAGAAGAGGAGAGAGAGAGAGGAAGAGAGGAAAGAGGGGAGAGAGAGGGGGAAAAGAGAGAGAGAGAAGAGAGAGAGAGAGAAAGAGAGAGAGAGAGAGAGAATGGCAGAAAGAAAGAGAGAGAGAGAGAAAAGAAGAGAGAGAGGAGAGAGAGAGAGAGAGAGAGAGAGAGAGAGAATAGGACAAAGAGAGAGGGAGAGAGGCTGTGATAATGATAATGATAATGATAACAATAATAGCAATAATAATTGAAAAATAAAGATCATAATAATGATAATAGTAATAGTAATAATAACAGTTATGATAATAATGATAATGGTAATATTAATGACAATGATAATAATAATAATAATAATGAGGAAGATAATGATAATGATAATGATAATGATGATAATGCTTATTATCATAGGGATAAAGGTAGTGATAATGAGAATAATAATAATAGCAGCAACAACATGTAGTTAATAAAGAATAATGACAATAATAAAAAATAATAATGATTATTATGATAATAATAGTAATAATAATAATGATAATAATAATACTATTGATGATAATGATAATGATAATAATGATGATAATAATGATAATAATAATAGTAATAATGATGGTGATGATAATAATGATAATTGAATAACGATAATGATTATAATAACAATGATGAACAATGATAATACAAAAAAAAGGTAATAATGGTAATGATGCTGCTGCTGCTGATGATGATGATAATGATGATGATGATGATGATGATGATGATGATGATGATGATGATGATAATAATAATAATGATAATAATAGCATCACCATAGAAAAATAAGAGGTAACACTTTTTTTTATTCACTTCGTTAAAACCTTTCAGGTTAGCTTCCAGAAAGTCTGCCTCATATAAGAAAATGAAATGGCAATAATCATTATACTGATAATGAAAACAAGTAACTATAATCATAACTGCGATAATGATAAGAAGAACAATTATGATGATGATGGTGATGCTAATGATAATGCTAGGAATAGTAATAGTAATGATGGTAATAATAATCAATAATAACAATGATAATAATAGCAAAAATAATTATGATAATAATAATGATGATAAGGATAATAATAATCAGTATAATAATAACACTAATAATGATAGTAATGATAATGATAATAAAGGTAATAATGGTAATAATAACAATACCAATTAACAACGACAGCAGTAATTACGATGATAATCATCATCATCATCATCATCATCATCATCATCACCATCATCATAATAATAATAAATAATTGTATCATTAGTAGTGATCATCATAACAGTATTAAAAAGAACAATGCTAATACTGATACTACTACTACTATTGATGATAATACTAATAAGTAGAATTATATCAACAGCAATAACAATAACGATAACATCAATAAGAAAAACATGAAGCATTATAACAACAACTTCTCAAAAAAGAAAAGGCAATCACAGTGAAAAGAGGAAAAACAAAAGACAAAAAATATACGATAACAAGAAACACGAGAGAAGTGTAGCATTTCTTCCTAATGGGAGAGACATTGTGGGCTTTTATGCCACGTAATTGCAAACAGTCATTGCTATTTCTTGGGTAATATTGCAGGGTATCGTCCTCTCTCGCTGTTTGATTGCCTCTTTCTATTTGTTTGTTTGTTTGTCTTGTCTTTTTTGTAGCTCGCTTTATCCCTCTCTTTCCCATTCCGTCACTTTGAATTTGTTTTAATCTCTTTCGCTATGTTTTTTTTTTCTTTTTCCTCCCCCCTCTCTATCTCTCTGTTTCTGTCTGTTTGTCTGTCTGTCTCTCTATCTGTCTGTCTCTCTCTCTCTCTTTACATCTCTCTCTCTCTCTTTACCCCTCTCTCTCTCTCTCTCTCTCTCTCTCTCTTTCGCTCCCTCTTCCCTCTCTCTCTCTCTTCAAACCTCGTCTATCTGTTTTTGTTATTACCTCTTTTTTAACTTTTTAACATTTTTATATTGTCCAAGTTTTGCGTCCGTAATGTTATACCTAATGGACCTGATTAATCTGATATGTTAATTGTTGATTTTTAGAAAGATTTATTTATTTATTTATTTATTTATTTATTTTGATTCATTACTTAATTCGTATTACGGAAATGTGTTTATGATGATAAATATTTGTAGTATTACCATACTGTTTGATCTTGTTTCTGATTTTGCTAACGCTTTACATCAGATACAATTTTTTTTTACCGATGCCAGTGACATCATGACATTTATAAGTTTAATTATTTAAATTAATTAATCATCCAATGATTCAATTCGTATTGAATCATTGGAAGAGGTAGAGAGAGAGAGAGAGAGAGAGCAGAGAGAGGATAGAAGAGAGAGAAGGAGAGAGAGAGAGAGAGTGAAAGAGAGAGTGAGAGAGAGAGAGAGTGAAAGAGAGAGTGAGAGAGAGAGAGAGAGAGAATGTTCCGTACAGATTGCTAGTTCCTAATAAGGAACCCAGATGAACCTCAATTTCGAGCAGTAATGAACAGCCAAGCCACGCAAGGAAGAAGCACTTGTTCATTTCCTTTAACAAAATTCCACACAGGTGCTGGACCTACAGGAACGACAGCGAGGAATGGACTAGTATCTAACGCTGACATGAACGGAATAACAATTAAAGAAATAATAAGCTTCCTAGAAAACAAATAAGTAGAGAAATTATGATGAAAGTTATTAAGCCTTGAGACATAAAATGTGATGAAGGTCTTGGACATAAATGTTATTAAGTTCTGTCTATAATGTTTAAAGTTCTTACAACGAACTAATGAACAGGCTTAAGCGAAGAATTAAGCACTATGTATTTGAAATATCACCACACCTACAGAAAACATTTCTCTCTCTTTCATCTACTCATCATCATCATATCTAATCACTCTCCTTCAATATTCTAGATCTTCTCTCTTCTACTGCTCCTTACATCTCTCTCACTCCAGCCTCTCCTCCCTAAACTCTTCCTAAGCTTCTCTTTTCTCCCTCTCTCTACTCTCTCTTTGAATCTCACTAATCTCTCTCTCCTCTCTCCCTCCTCTCTCTCCTCTCTCTCTCTCTCTCTCTCTCTCTCTCTCTCTCTCTCTCTCTCTCTCTCTTTCTCTCGCTCTCGCTCTTTCTTTCTCCCCCCCCTCTCTCTCTTTAAGCTGATCCTGTAATACTTTCCTCCAAGCCATCATAGACTGAACAGTACATCCCTTATACTCAGTACTATTATAGCCTCTAAGTTTTCCTGTAAGGCATTTCTTTCTCGAATCGCGCAGAGAAGCGAAGGAGGACTAAGAATCAGATAGGGTAAGAAATAGGAGGGGGTGGTGGAGGGTAGTTCCGGCAGCGGTAATGTTGTTATCGACCCAAGAGGATGGATGGGATTAGTTGGGGAGTAGGGGTGGGGGTGGGGGTGGGGGTGGGGGGTGGGGGAATGCGATGGTGGGTGGGATAGGGTGACAGAGAGAGGGGTATATGAACTAGGTTGATTTTTAGTTTTGATTTTTTTTTCTCTTATTTTCTTTTTATTTGAACAACAATGACGAAGGGAAATGTGTGTTATGATCAAGTAATGATAATTATAACGTGATAATAAAGATGACCATCAAAATTAGGATGGTAATAGTTATCATACCTTTTCATTTGAAATATTTTCACGTTTTATCCTCTTGATTGTATTGGTAGTGATATCAACAACAGTAGTAATAATCACAGTTTATGATGAAAATAATGTTGATAACGATAATAATAGATATTTCCTCACATTTAAAAGGTTTAATGCGTAAGATTACACCAGAATTGAAAGATAAATGATACTATAGATACAAAGATAAAATTGAAATTACAGATAACTGAAAATCATAGATATAAATTCAAAATTAATTAACATAATAAATAAAAATATGCATTCGCCTTTTGATGTAATATATAACAGAAATATATATTCAAACTCATAACATATTAATAATTACGGAACTTACAAGTATAAAGGAGATCCAGTTCAGCTGAAAGATCATCGTTAGATAATCATTATTAATTAGTAAGCATAAACGTGTAGAATAAATAATAAATGCGTACCCACATCTCAGCTAATTCAACAAATTATCAAAGTCTAAGAATTGCATAGAAATATCACACACACACACACACAACACACACACACACACACACACACACACACACACGGATACACACACAAGTATAAACATACACGCAACCAAACAAACACATAGACACACACATACACACTCACTCACTCACTCATCACTCACTCACTCACTCACACACACACCACACACACACACACACACACACACACAACACACACACACACACAACACACACACACCACACACACACACACACACACACACACACACACACACACACACGAAAACCCCCGAAAACAGTCATGATTGAAAATAAAACGTTAACGAAGGTAAATTGTGTTTATACTCGACCCACTGAGGCAGCAACACTCTAACAACCTTCGTTTAGTCGAAATCGAATTATGTGAAATTTGGACAAAAGGAAAAGGCGAAAGGAAAAAGAGGAGAAAGGGGAATATTGATAAAGGGGGAGGTGGGAGGGAGACGGGGGAGAATTGTGACTTTTGTATAAAGATGAAAGGAAGGGATGAGACCCCATATAAAGGATAGAGGAAATAAAAAAAGAGAAAGGATAGAGGAGAGTGAAAGTTGAATAAAGGGCATGGAGAGATAAGAAAAAAAGGAACGAAGGAATATGATTAGCATATAAACAGATAAATAAATAAAACGAAGGGAAATTTTAGAGGGTGAAATAGCAAGAGGAACTGGGAAGAGAAGATCAGACAAAAAAAAAAAAAAAAAAAAAATCGCAAATAAAGAAAACGGAATTAAAAGGAATTAACAAGCGTAAACGCAAGCAAAGCTGCAGGAAGCCACTCTGCACAAGACGCTTGTAACCTTATTAGCAATATATATCCTCTCCCACTCGAAGCAGACCGCATTTCTTCGCCCTTTTCTTATTCCGACTTTATTTCTTCCCCCCCCCCCCCGGCCGAAGAAATGGCGCACTCTGAAAGAGACGGGGCATTTGTGTCAGCTTTAAAAGTGCGAGTGTGTGTTTGTGTATTTTGTGTGTGTGTGACGAAGAAGAGAGAGAAAGAGAGAGAGAGAGAGAGAGAGAGAGAGAGAGAGAGAGAGAGAGAGAGAGAGAGAGAGAGAGAGAGAGAGAGAGAGAGAGAGGGAGAGAGAGAGATAGAGATAGAGAGAGAGAGAGAAAGAGAAAGAGAGAAACAACAAGAGAATGAAAAAGAGAGAGAGAAAAAAAGAATGAGAAAATGTGAGAGAGAAAAAGAAAAAGGGAGACGTAATTCTGAAT
>NC_051403.1:18258291-18260791 GCF_015228065.2 Penaeus monodon | reverse complement strand
ACCTATATATATATATATATATATTTATATATATATATATATATATTATAATATTATATTATATATATATAATTATTATTATATATATATATATAGATTATATTAATATTTCTTATTATTAAAAATTATTTTATAATAAATTATAAAATATAATATAATTTTATAAAATTTATAAAATTTTTAATTTATATCCTTTATGTATGTTTTAGTTATGTGTATTGTTCCATTTATGGTTACTTTTACACAGACACACACCACACACACAAAAAAAACCCCCACCCACACACACACCCACCCCACACCCCCACGACATTATTAATATTAATATATATATTATATATTTTATATAATATATATTATTTTATTTATAAAATTATATATTTTTATTGTATATTATATATATATTTTTATTATATTTTTAAAATTAATATTATTTTTATATTATATTATAATAATTTATAATTTTAATAACGTGTGTGTGCATGCCTTGTGATGGGTCGGGGGCCGGGGCTCATTGTGGACGCTGGTCTTCTCTCCCCCCCTCGAATTGTACGTATGCGAAAAGGGCACACACATCATTATTGCATACGCATATTTTATAAAAATTTAATAAAAAATTAAAATTTTAATAAATAAATTTATAATATATATAAAATTTTTTTTTAAATATATAAAATATTATAATATAAATATTTAATATATAATAAAAAAAATATATAATATAAATATTATATATATTATATATAGATATTATCTATATAATTTACATAATATATATTAATATTATAATATATATATATATTATTATTTTTTGTATTTAATATATATTTAATATTATTAAATATATATTATTATTATATATATATTATAAATATATTATATTATTATTTTATATAAAAATTATAATATTTATATATATTATATTTTATTTTAATTAATTTTGTTTTTTGTATTGTTTTGTTCCTTGATTTTCATATTACCCACCCACCCCCACCCCCACACACCCACCCCCACACCCCAAAACACACACACCACAGACATATTATATATATTATTTTATTTTATTTATATTATATATTTATATATTAAAAAAATTCTTTTTTTTTTTTTTAAATTTATATTTAAATATTTTCCCTTTATTTTTTTTATTATTTTATATTTATTTTTTTTATTTTTTTGTTTTTAAATTTTTAATTATTTTTATTTTTTTTTTTTTTTATATATTTTTTTATATTATATATATTTTGTGTGTGTGCAGGGGTGTTTGTGGGGTGTTATAGTATACAACACACACACACACACACACCACCCACATATATATTTATATTATAATATATATTTATTTTTTATTTTTTTTTTATATATATATAAAAATATATTATAAAATAATTTTTTATTTTTATTATATATTTATATATATTTGATATATGTTATATATATTATAATATATATATTTATATTTTTTTTTTTATTTTTTATCTTTATTATATTTTTTAATTATTATTATATATAACGGTGTGTGCTGGGTGTTTGGGGTTAGTATTGCTGCTTGTCCGGCAAATAATTTAATATATATATATATATAATTTTTTTTATATTTTTTATTTTTTATTTTATATTATATATATGTGTGTGTGTGTTGTGTGTGTGTGTGTGTGTGTGTGTTTTTGTGTTTTGGGGTTGTGTGTGTGGGTTTCAGTTAACTCTATGGGCTCCGGTACTAATTTCTGCTTTTTAAAAGGGTTTTTCATGGGAAGCCCTTCAAAAAATTCCGGGGGGTTTTGGAAAATTCCATCCTCGTTGGGGGTGCAGTTTTTGTATGTACCTGATATATACAAAAAATTTAGGGGCAAATCAAAGACTCCGACTACGCACACTCCCCACACACACACACACACCACCCCAAACACACACCCACACACACCCCCACACACCCACACACACCCAACCCCACCCACACACCAAAAACACACACACACCTCACACCCCCCACATCCACACCCCCACCCCACTGCTCCCACCCACACCACACACACACACCCCACAACACACCACACACACACACACACACACACCACACACCACACACACACACACACACAACACACACACACACACACACACCCCCCACCCCCTCACATTACTTAAATCTGTTGTAGTATATATTATGTATTATCTGTCTATCATCAGTTATTTATCTATATGCATATATATATTATATATATATATTATATATATTATATATTATATATATAATTATATATATTATTTTGTTGTGGGGTGGTTGTGTGGGGTTTTTGTGTGTTGGGGTTTGTGTGTGTGGTTGGTGGTGTGTGTGTGGGCGGGTGTTGTTGTGGTGTGTGTCTGGGGGTTGTTGTGAATTTGCAACACACTACACACACACACACAACACAACACACACACACACACACACCACACAACACACACACCCCACACCACACACACACACACACAATTTTATTATTATATATATATATAT
>NC_051403.1:18235791-18243291 GCF_015228065.2 Penaeus monodon | reverse complement strand
GTACCTGACCACAACACGGATATAAACCACTCGTCTGCCAGGGTTGCGAAACGGTGATTCGGGTACTTATAGCTGTTCTTCCTGACAATGGCCTGGCCCAAACGAGAACCGCCTCTGTGTTATTGCTCTCTGGTCCAGCCTGATGAAATTTCTTCTCTCTCTCTCTCTCTCCCCTCTTTCTTTCTTTCTTTCTTCTCTCTCCTCTCCCTCTCTCTCTTTTCTCACCTTCTCTCCTCTCTCTCCCCTCCCCTCTCTCTCTCTCCCCTCCCCCCCCCTTTTCCCTTTCCCCTCTCTCTCTCTCCTCCTCTCTCTCTCCTCTTTTTTCTCTCTCCTTTCTCCCCTCTCCCCTCTCCCCCTCTCTTTTTTCTCTCTCCTCTCTCCCTCTCTCTCCCTCTTCCTCCTCTCCTCTCTTCTCTCCCCCCCCTTCTCTCCTTTCTTCTCTCTTTTTTCCCCCCCCCCTTCTTCTTTTCTTTCCCTTTCTTTTTTTCTTTTCTCTCTTTTTCGTTTCTTTTTCTTCTCTCTTTCTCTCTCTCCTCTTTCCCTTCCCCTTCTCTTCTCCCTTTCCTTCGCTCCTCTTCTCTCTTCTTGTCTCTCTCCTCTCCTCTCTCTCTCTCTCTCTGTCTGTTCGTCGTCTGTCTTCTGTCTGTCTGTCTGTCTGTTCCTTTCTTTCTCTCTCTCTCTCTTTCCCCTTCCTCCCTCTCCTTCCTTCTTCTCTCCTCTCTCTCTCCTTCTCGTTTCCTCTCTCCTCTCGTTTCCTCTCTCCTCTTCTTTTCCCTCTCCCCTCCCTTCTCCCTCTCTCTTCCCCTCTCCTCTCCCCTCTTTCTTTCTCTCCTTTTTCTTTTTTCCCTTCTTCTTCTTTTCTCTCCCTCCCTCTCCTCCTCTCTTCTTCTCTCTTTCTTTCTCTCTTTCCTCGCTTCCCCCTTTCTCCCCCTCCTCTCTTTTTCCCCCTTTTTCCTCTTCCTCTCCCCCTCTTTCTCTTTCTCCTCTTCCTCTTTTCTCTTTTCCTTTTTTCTTCCCCCTTTCTGTCCCCCTCTCCTCTCTCTCTCTCTCTCTCTCTCTCTTCTCTTTCTCTTTTCTCCCTCTCCTCTTTCCTCTCTCTCTCTCTCTCTCCTTTTCTTTTCTCTCGCCCTTCTCTCTCTCCTCTCTCTTTTCTCTCTCTCTCTCTCTCTCTCTCTCTCCTCTCTCTCTTCTCCTCTCCTTCTCTCTCCTCTTCTTTCTCTTCATCTCTCTTTCTCTCCTCTCCCCTCTCTCTCTTTCTCTCTTTCTCTCTTTCCTCCCCTCTCCTCTCTCTCTCTCTCTTCTCTCCCCTCCTTCTCCCCCTTTCCCCTTCCCTCTTCCCTCTTTTCCTCCCCTCCTCCCCCTCTCCCCTCCTCTCTTCTTCCCTCCCCCTCTCTCTCTCTCTCTCTCTCTCTCTCATAACTCAAATACATAATTATATATATAAAATATAATATTAATATATATATATATATATAATATATTATTCGTATATTATATAAAATTTTATATATTTTAAAATATATATATATAAATATTATATATAAAATAATATGTATTATAGCTAGATAAAAAGCATACATACAAATTGGAATAGTTAAAATAGACCGATATATTAATTATATTATATATATATATTAAATTATATATATATATTAAATATATATATGTTACATATATATTAAAAAATATATATATAATATATATATATATATATATAAAAATTATATATAACACCACAAAGCCACAAAACACACACACAAAACAAACCCACACACCACCACCCCAACACACACACACCACAACACACCCCACACACACACAAATATATAATATATATATATAATATATTATATATATGTATATATATATATATATTTACATATATGACTCAATGAATAAATGAAGTATATAAATAATATAAAGAAGACAATAACAGCAAAGAAGATATTTTCTACCTTTCCTTTCTCGAAAGATCTCAGAAATGCACGAGAAACACACACACATACAAAAAAAAAAAGAAAAAAAAACGTAGCGATTCCCTCTCGGATCTTTCTCCACTTGACCGCTCTCTTGCGTTTCCAAAGTTCACGTTAGTTTCCCACTTCGAAGTCAGAAAACAAACAAAGACAAAAGTGGGAAATGACAAAAAATAGAGAAAAGGGGGAAAATGAAAATAAGAGACAAAATTTTTAGTCATTTTATTACTGTTTTTTTTATAATAATAATATTAATAATTATAATAATAATAAATAATAAAATATAAAATAAAAATTTAAAATTATTTTTATTATTTTTATTTTTATTTTTAATTATTATTATCATTATCATTTTTTTATTACCATTATTGTTATTATTATTATTATCATTATATTATTTTTATTATTATTATTATTATTATTATTATTATTATTATTATTATCATTATTATATCATCATGATTATTTTTATCTATTTGTTTTTTATTTTATTTTTTTATCAAGATCTACTTTGCTGATGTTCCTTATTAATATTTCGATTTTTTAAATCAACACGATTATCATATTAACACTATCTATTATTGTTATTAATATTATTTTTTTTTATTATTATTTTTTTTTTTGACGGTACAGTGAGATGCAGTGTCGAGTTCTCTTTACTAGACTTGCTTTGAAGGGATGTCGTCGATCAATCGGTTTTCTTTTTCCACTCTGAAATATTCCTCGACAGTGTGCTTTTGTTGCAGCTTTGTATCGCTGGTTGTCTGTGTGTGTTGGCTCCTCTGTCTTTCTCTGTTTCTCTGTCGCCTCTGGTATGCTGTATCCAACAGCTAGCGCGCTGTTCCCCTTGGCAACTAACTTCAACTTGATTGGCTAAAAGCAGTATGTGGGTAAGTCCTAGAGGACAGGATACAGATACAAAAGCTTTAGTGATTGTAAAATATGATACTATGTATTGTGACATACGTGCATAAAATAAGTGAATTGGTTGGAATTGAAACTCTCTCTCTCTCTCTCTCTCCCCCTCTCACCTCTTCTCTCTCCTCTCTCTCTCTTTTCTCCTCTTCCCCCTTTTTCTCCCTCTTTTCTCTCTCTCTCTCTCTCTCTCTCCCCCTCTCTTTTCTTTCTCTTCCTCTCTCTCTCTCTCGTTCCCCTCTCTGTCTCTCTCTCCCTTTTTCTCTCTCTCTCTCTTTTCTCTCCCTCTCTCTCTCTTCTCCTCTCTCTCTCTCCCCTTCTCTCTCTCTCCCTCCCCCCCCCTTACAGTCCCTTGGCCCCTTCTAAACAGGGGTTTTTTCCCCTCCACGGGGGACTTCTGGGGGTTGGAAAAATTTTTCTCTTAATTTTTCTCCCTCTTCTTTTTTCTCTCTTCTCAAAAAAAAGCTCTTTCCTATCTCCCCGTTTCCTTCCCCTTGTTTTTCTCTTAAAAAAAACTCCCTTTCCATTTTTTTTTTTCCCACGGGTGGGGGGGCCCATTGGTCCTCCCTCCACTCGGCCTTTTTTTTCCCCCCTCCTTTTTTTCCTCTTCCGGACTTTCCCTCGATTGCCTTAAAACGCTTGGAAGTCCCAAAGTAAAAACAGAACTTTCTGAGTAAAATTGAACTAAAAAAATTATTTAACATTTGTTTTAAACTCCCAAATCCCCTTTTTTATCTTTCATCTCCAACTGTTTCTTCGAAACCTCATTTCTCGCTTTTTTGTCCCCACTTCCTTCGTTCCTTTAGCAAGACTGATTAAATTCCTATGAGCATGAAAGAGAATTTCTTTTACTCTGGTCTTTGGTGTTTGTGAAACCTCAGCCGTTTTTTCCAAACACATATTGGAAACTTGGTGTCCTTTGCCGTGGATAAGCATACAGAGGATATGTACATCCGTGCTGCATTTTTAAAAAAATCCTTTTTATGCCAATATTTATATTTGTGTCTGTATTTGCTCACACACACACACACACACATAATAACTCGGAAAAACAAGCTGGAAAACTTAGGAATACAGTGATCTACAAAACTAAGGATCCTTACAAATCGGCCAAATTAGAATATTATCTAGAGGCTTAGCGGTATACAAGATAAACACAGTGTAGTGCTAGTAAAGTCTAAGTTAAATGTGGGTATTAAGTCCGCAGAGTTTTAACGATTCCGATAGCATTTGTGTATGTAAATTTGTGTAGTTAGAGCAGGGTACGGGTGATGTGTTTTGCCTGTCTAGGTGCCTTGTGGGTGCGTGTGTGTGTGTGTGTGGTAGCAGTGTGGTAGCAATATGCGGTATGTTTGTGGCACTGCTATGATATTTAGGGTGAAGTGACATACGTGTGAATAATAATAAATTACCTCTAATGTCAAGTGATGAGAGCGTAAGTGTAGTAAAGGGACACCTGGTGTAACGATATAGGCGTGTAAGTGCTGCTGAAATGACCTTTTGTTCGATAATGTAAGCTGGGCTTAAGTATTTTAAGTGCAGGTGACCCTACCACTTACGTAATGATGTGAGCGTGTAAGTGCAGGTGAAATGACATCTAGTGTGAGGATGTGGGCGAGAAGGTGCAATGAAGTGACGTCTCCTGTAGGCGGTGGGCGTGCGCAGGGTAGGAATAAGGCTGGTTGGGTCAGGCGTGGCAGGGAGCCAGTGTGTGAGCGACCACGGCGTCGGAAGGTGGCACCGCTCAGGTTGTCCGCTCACACAGCCTCGGCCGCGAAATAGCAGGAGACTTTTTAGGAGTGCCATATGCCTCTTCAGTGACGCCGCGGGGCATGCTTATATTTACTTTTTTTCTTGTTAACTGAAAAAATATATGATTTCATATTTTCTTAAATAAATAAAGAAAGGAGGCGGGAAGGAGGATGAAGAAGCGAAACTGACTCTCTCGCGTTTTTACGACGAAACGTCGCTTTTGTCTCCCTTCGTTCTAATTAACTGTCGCTTTGGCTCGCTTTCCCTTGCCTCACTTAAAAGGCGGTAGTCACTTGATTTTCTCTCGTGGTAGAAGGCTGTGTCAGCGTTAATCAGTCTTACAGCGTTGACTGTGAGTATGACTTTCTTCGCCTTGCAAAATTTCTTGTGTACGTCGGGGCAACAAAGTGCATGATTTATGAATGATTGGCTTTATAGGACATCTTCTTGGAGGACGTAAACGTGCTAATAAGTAACAAAATAAGCAAGCTAAAGATAATATAACAAAAAAAACAACCATGACAACAGCCTGTCAGACAAACAAAACCGAAAAAAGACAATGAAATAAGTGTTGCATAATTCATACACCATACCAATAAAAAAAAAGAAAAAACGAGAGAGAAAAAAAAAAACACACACACAACCATACTCACGAAGTGCTTGTGAACAGAACGAACTGAACCACATACATTACTTACCAAAGACTATACGCCAGTAATTAAAAGCATTTATAACAAAACAGTGAAGAAACTCAAAGAACCCGAACAATTAGGGTTAAAGATATTACAAGTGTGTAGACTTTTTTCCTCCCTAAAACACGAACCTGTTGAGTTTATCCTCTTGATGGTTTTGGGTGAATTCCAAAGACCAGGCGAAGCGGTGAACTTATTGCTGTCGTCAGTTATGCAGTAGGAAAGGTAAGTTTTTACGTTGATGGAAGAAATATTTTGTGTGTGTGTAGATTAGCTGTTGTATATTGTCATTGAGGGATTGTTGTATTACTGTTGTTCTGTTGTTATTGCAAATGTTGTTGATATAATTATCATAACTGTTATCAGCCTTATCACCCTAACGTTTTTCGTATCGTTATCATTATTACTACTGTCATTATTGTAGTTTTATCAGTATCATTATTATCATCCATGTATTATTTGTTATTATTATAATCAATGTATATTTTGTTAATATCATTATTACCATTGTATTTTTTTGTTTTTTATGTTTCATTATATATGTTCATATCATCATATCATCATTATTTTCTATAAATAATTGACATTTATTCATCATTAATACGATCTTTTATTCATTTCATTATTATTATTACTATTATATTATTTATTATCATATTTATTATATCATTATTAATAATTGATTATTACTATTTATTATTTATTATTATTTACCATTATTATTATTATCATTATTCTTATTATTTTATCATCATTATTATTATTGATATTATTACTATTATTATCATTATTGTAATCTGTATTGCAGCTGCTGTTGTTGCTTTTACTATATCCTTTTCGTTATCGTCATTATCATCATTACTATTTTTATTGCATTAGTATTATTACCAATCGTTATTAATGCTATTATTGTTATCCAAATTATCGTTAATATTGTTGTTATTTTTATCATGATTATTACTATTATAATACTCATTATCACTAGTAGAAGTATATCTTCTTTATATATATCATATCTTTTATCATCTATATTCTTATTATTATCATCATTGATGTTAATTATTGTTATTATCATTACTATTTCTATTATTGTTATCACCATAATTTTTATAACTATTATCATAATTAAGATTATAAATATCAAATTATCATCATAAGTATCATTATTGTTATTATCTTTATCATCTTTGTCATTATTATTATTGTCATTACTATTATCATTAGAAAACCCCGTCATCATCACCATTTCCTCTTTCTCCTTGCTCATTAACGTCACCATCTTCATCATCACTTTCATCACTCATCATCATTACTGTTACTATCATTATCTGTCATTATCATCACCGTCCTCGCCTTATCAGTCCTCACAACTCTTCCCATTTTCAACGTCTTGTTCAAACCTTCATATTCCCTCATATTCATCAACAGTCATCCCTTCTTCGCTTCACCATCCAAGTCATCAAGTTCATTGTTCTATGCTTCATCATTTGATTTTAAATAATTATTTTATTGGCTTTTCTTGTCTGTTGGCATAAGGCTCTTCATTATTTGTTTATGATGGAAAAACAGACAGAAAAAGATAAATTTGAAAATAAACGATATCAGTAAATATTTCGGTTAATAGGTCTCTCTCTCTCTCTCTCTCTCTCTCTCTCTCTCTCTCTCTCTCTCTCTCTCTCTCTCTCTCTCTCTCTCTCTTCTTCTATATATATATCTTATTATTATATATATCATATATTATATATATATATATATATATATATAAACACAACACACACACACGCACAACACAACACAACACCACACACCACAACACAATACATGATACACACACACATATGCACACACACACACACACACACACACACACACACACACACACACACCACACACACACACCAACACAACACATAGGAACACACACACAGCACACACATAGTTGGCCATCACACCCAGTTTTTGTATATATTATACATTATATTTATGTATATTATTCAGCCTTGCTATAGATAATAATAAACGAAAACAGATAACATATGTATAATAAAAAAAAAAAAAATATAGTATGTACTAATAATATAACATCTATAGTATATATATATATATATAATATATATATATCATAATATATATTATATATATATATATATATATATATATATATA
>NC_051403.1:18225791-18230791 GCF_015228065.2 Penaeus monodon | reverse complement strand
TCTCCCCTTCCTCCCCCTTCTCCTCGTCTTCTTCCTCTTCCTCCTCGTCCTCTTCCTCCTCCTCCTCTCTCCTCCTCGTCCTCTTCTTCATCCTCTTCGTCCTCCTCAACCTCCTCCTCCTCCTCCTCCTCGTCATCCTCTTCTTCGTCCTCCTCGTCGTCGTCCTCCTCCTCCTCCTCCTCCTCCTCGTCGTCGTCGATTTCCTCCCTCTCTTCCCCTACTCCTCCTCCTCCCTCTCTTTCTCCTTCTTCTCTACTCTCTCCTCCCCTTCGTCCTTCTTTGCAAGGATCGCAGTTAAAATAAACTAAAGAAAAGAAAACTTAGAAATATATAAATACAATTTACTTTATCTCTCAATAAGAGTAACCTAAAGCATTAGATACTTCAACAAGAAAAAGAAGAAAGAAGGAAAAGAAAAGAAAAGAAAAGAAAAGAAAACGATACTACAGAAGAATTAAATAAAAGACGAGTCAAGAAAATGTGATAAAGAAGGTAAAGTTATTTAATAGTGAATAATGATAAAGAAGAAGAAGAAGAAGAGGAAGACGAAGAAGAAGAAAAAGAAGAAAACGTATAAAAAAAGCAACGGAATATCTTTTCCCCCGAAAATGCTAACCGATAAGATAACAACACACTGAGTGATAAGATGGCACATGCTGAACGATATAGATACAAATAAAATAAATAACAAATAGATAAAATAGAACAAATACATAACCACCTTGATAAGGACAGGGAAATGCCCCATCCCACGCCCGCCAAGAAATATGATAATAAATATGATTTTAATGACGAAGACTTTGATAATAATAGTGACCAGAGCGATAGTTATGATAGTAATAATAATTATGGTAAGATAATAGTAATAAAAATCACAAAAGTACTAGTAATGATACTACTATTACTACTAATCATATTATAATTGTTATTGTAAGAATATTAATAATCCTTGATAATGATATAAATGACCATAATTAATCATAATCATATTAGTAATAACAATCATAATCATAATATTAGTAATAATAATCTTAATCGTAATCATAAAAATGTCAACAATAATAATAATGATAATAATGATACTACTACTACTACTACTAACAACAGCAACAACAATCATAATAACGAACATGATAATGAAAATTGATGATAACAAAGAAGTAATAACACAAAAACATAACACACTGATCGATACCTGATAACCTCAACCCACAGGACTCGGGATGAACTTGCAACAACATAAGCTATCGAAACCCATAAGATTACGTAGTGTAAGGAAACTCTGCAAGAGTTATAAGGTCTATTGTGGGTTTATGGAAGTTATTGCTTTATTTAAGAAGGGAGGAAGGGGGGGGGGAAGAGAGAAAAGGGAAGAGGGAAGGGTGGGAAATGAAGAAAGTGGGGTGTGGATGGGTAGATGGAGAGAGAGGGAGAGGGAGAGGAAGGAGGAGAGATTGATAGATAGACAGATAAGATAAATAAATAAATGGATAGATAGATAGATAAATAGGTAGAAGATGAAAGATAGAGAGAGATAGATAGATAGAGAGAGAGAGAAAGAGAGAAAGAGAGAGAGAGAAAGAAAAAAAAAAATCCCAGAAGCAGATTCATAGACATTTTTCTTTTTTCTTATTAAAAGGACATTGAAAAGGAACGGAATCTCCACTCGAAGTTTTAATTACAGTTTGAGTTGTAAAAGAAAGACTTTACTTTGGCAATTGTCCGATAGAAAAAATGGAAGGAGAATTAACAGACTGATGAGGCATAATAGGACAAGACGGCGCCGAAGTAGCAGGGCGGAAGGATGTCTTGGCGCCTTCTCTCTTCTCTCTTTCTCTCTCTCTTCTTCTCGTTCTCTTTCTCTTTTTTCCCCTTCTCTTTCTCTTCCTCTCGTTCTCTTTCTCTTTTCTTCTCTCCTTTCTCTTCTCTCTTTTCTCTTCTCTCTGTTTTCTTTCTCTGTCTCTTTCTTTCTTCTTCTTCTTTTCTTCTCTCTCTCCTTTTCTCGTTCTCTCTTCTTTTCTTTTTTTCTCTCTTTCTCTTTCTTTTTTTTTTTTTTCTTTCTTTCTCTCTCTCTTTCTCTTTCTCTCTCTGTTTTTCTCGTTCTCTCTCTCTCTTTTTCTCTGTCTCTTTTTCTCGTACTCTTTCTTATTTTTTCTTTCTTCCTCTTATTGTTCTCTTTTTTCTTTCTCTTATTCTTTTTTTTCTTTCTCTCTTTTCCTCTCTTTGTTTCTATTTCTATTTCCGTTTTTTCTATCTTTCTCCTTTTTCTCTCTCTCTTTTTCTTTTTTTCTCTTTCTCTTCCTCCCTTATTTTCACTCTCTGCCACCTTCTCTTTCTTTTTTTCTTTCTATTTCTTTCTGCTTTCCTCACACACACACACACACACACACACACACACACACACACACACACACACACACACACACACACACACACACACACACACACACACACACACACACACGCAAACAAACACACACAAACACCATTGACGCTCATTTTCCTCTTCATGAACAGTTTATTACATAGAGAGCCACATTTTGCTCCTACTGTTTTATTTCCCCTCTACCATTTATACTGACAAATGGCAGAAAAAAACCTACAATGCACGAACTAGATTTATTAAAAACGAAACAGCAGTTTAAAAATCCTCCTGGATCCCATCTTCCAGGAGGATTGCGAAACTGTTGTGTCGTTTTTGCTAAATCTAGTTTGTGATTTGTGTTTTTTTTCTGCCATAGTATCAGCACGGTAGAGTGTTGTACCATATATACTGACTAATGATAAGGTATAGCAATTATCTGCCGGTCGTATCATTTGTTGGGTGTATATTTCTTTCTTCACGTTGTATATATTCTGGTAGAACTGTCGTACATACTGCACATAGAGATATGGTACAGGTGCCTTCGCATACACGCATGTATTGATACGTGTGCAACAATGCATATGGAAATAATAGTGTACATGTGATAGAGTGATAAATGAGAAGCGAGGAAACAAAGAGAAACGTCAGACGCGCACAAATAATAACAAAGACAGCGGCATGAGTCTAATACCAAAGACAATAGTGAACAAAGACGGAATCATTACATGCGCGCTTTCAACATAATCTTCAGAAGCTCAGAATGCCAAGCATGCAAACTGTCATGCACTGGAGGAGAGGGTGGTGAAGGAGGGGCAGTGGGGTGGGGGGGGGGAAGAGGGAGAGGCCAGGAGGGAGGGAGAAGAGGGGAAGGGGTAGGGTTTTGGGAAGGGAGGGAGGGAGGTAGGGAGGGGGAATAAGAGGGGAAATCTACTGGAAAGTTACACCTTAAAGCAATAACTCCCGTTTTTCGTTATCTCCGTTTCCGTTTTCTTGGGCCGTGTATAAATCGAATAAAAAAAAGAAAAACAACAACAACAACAACAATGTCAACAATATCATTCGCATAAAAATTAAATATGTTCTGGTAAGCAGAATTATGCGTCTCGATCTGTGCATGACTATTATAACGAGCTTCATTAGACATGAAGTTTGACGCAAAGACAAGGAGGTACACGTGTTTTGAGATGAAAGACCTCGTGTTTCTATACTTACGTCTCGTTCATTGCATGTATTGCAGAAGATGCACGCGTTCAAATCTTTTTTTATTCGTTCGATTTGTTATACGTTTGTTTATTTATTTGTTTTGTTATCATTTTATCAGTAGATTTGTTTGTTTCTTGTTTTTTTTATTATTATTCATATAACTATGCACATATGTATCTGCATATATCTCTATTTTTTTTTTGTTTATCTATTTATATATTAGTCGATGAGTTCATTTGTTATTGTAATGAAACAAAATGAGAGAAAAAGAACAGGCATATATTTAGTTGCGGTGGATATTGCAAAGCCCTATTGAACAATGTAAAATCCTTTCACTTTTCGCTTTATATTTGCATGTCTTATATAAACATAATCAACAGTTCATTTTTCTTTTCTTTTTTTTTCTTTTGAACATCGTTGCTTTTTAATCCTTGGCTACAATGCCTTTGGATTTTATGATTCTTACTTTTGTCATTCAGAACGAAAAATTAGAGAATGAGAAAAAAGATTAAAGAGGATGGCGATTAACAAAACATATTTCATGAAGTTGTCAGATTGTGTATATGTGTGTGTGTGTGTGTGTGTGTGTGTGTGTGTGTGTGTGTGTGTGTGTGTGTGTGGTGAGTGTGTGTGTGTGTGTGTGTGTGTGTGTGTGTGTGTGTGTGTGTGTGTGTGTGTGTGTGTGTGTGTGTGTGTGTGTGTGTGTGTGTGTGTTTATATACATATACATACATATATATATATATATATATATATATATATATATATATATATATATATATTATATATATATATATATATATATATATATATATATATATATATATATATATATATATATATTATATATATATATATATATATATATATATTTATACATATATGCACACACACACACACACACAGAATGAAGAGCAAAAGACAAGATGTATTATCAATTTTATTGAAGCATTGCCATGCATCACAAATCAATAATCCTTTATCTATTGCCTGCCATACCCTCGTTACATCTGGCATATGTCGACTGATCCGTGACAGTTACAAGTTGGTTGTCATGGATATCCCAGAGTGGTGACATGATTTCTGTTGTGTGTGTGTGTGTGTGTGTGTGTGTGTGTGTGTGTGTGTGTGTGTGTGTGTGTGTGTGTGTGTGTGTGTGTGCATGTTTTTGTGCTTGTTTCTTATTCTTTTTCATTGTACTTATTATTACTTTTATGCATTACTTTATTTACAGAAGTTAATTTCTTTATTATTTACTTATTCATAGATACATTATTTTTTCACTGTATTATAACCCACGAAGGGAAAGAGCAATATAAAAGGAGAGAATGATTATACTCAAGAAAGAAATTAGAACAAGAAAAGAAAGAGATGATACTCCTCTAAAAAAGGGAGAAAACCCCACAGGCAAATGCAGGAGAGAAATAAAAAA
>NC_051403.1:18210791-18218291 GCF_015228065.2 Penaeus monodon | reverse complement strand
CAGGGGGAAATAGAAATAGAAATAGAAATAGAAAATGGAACTGGGTGAGAATGAAGGAGAGCGTGGGTGATGACAGAGGTGGATGGGAAAATATAACAACTGGAGAATAAAGCTGGGCGAGGAAGAAGACGGATAAAGGGAAATAGAGGGAAAATGGAACTGGGTGAGAAAGAGGAAGAAGGAGACGTGGGTGATGATAAAGGTGGATGGGGAAATGAAGGATAAGACATGGAATAAAGATGGGTGAGGAAGAAAATGGGGATATGGGGGAAGGAAGAAGAAAGAAAAAAGAAGAAGGAGGTGGATGATTAAGGTGGGTGAAGAAATAAAAGAGACGACGGAAAATAAAGTGGAGCGAAGAAGGAGTAGGAGAAGGAGACAGGAAATGGGAGAAGAGGGATAAAGGGAAAATGAAGAAAGGTAGAGTAGACGGAGAAGGTGGATGGGAAAATAAAGATATGAAGATGGAAATAAAGAGATGGGGAAAGAACAGAAGAAGATGGGGAATGGGAGAAGGGTAAAGGGAAAACGAAACTGGATGAGGATGAAGTAGAAGGAAAAGATAGATGAAAAAGGTGGATGAGAAAATGAAGAGGGAGAAGAGAGAGAGAGAAAAAAAAAAGAAGAAACAGTGAATAAAACTGACCGAAGAAGGGGCGGAAGAAGAAGACAGGAAAAGTAAAAAGGGGGGGAAACGAAATCGGATGAGGACGAAGTAGAAAAAGGATGATTAAGGTGGATGGGAAAATAAAGGAGGGGGGGGGGGATAAAGAGGAAGAACAGGAGAAGGAGGCGGAGAAGAAGGGAAATGGGAAAACGAAATTGAGTGAAGTAGAAGTAGAAGAAGGAGGGGGATGATGAAGGTGGATAGGAAAATATAGAGAATGACGGGAAAGTGAATGGGATGAGAAAATAGAAGTCGGGGAATAAAAGAAGATGAGAAAAGTAATAAGAGAGGAAATAAAGGTGAAAATAAAACTCTGTGGAAGGCGGAGGCGGAAGATGAAAGTGGATGGAGAAATGAAGAAAAAGACGAAAAGCAAAGGAGGAGGGGAGAGGAAAGGTGGATGAAGTAGGTAGAGAAGGAAAATAGAATAAAGGACGTTTTAAATAACATAGTTGGGAGAATTAGGAACGGAGGGATAATAAAGTAAATAAGAATAAAGAGAATAAATAAAGGACGTTAAATAATAAAGTTGGGATAATTGGGAACAGAGGAAAAGGAGAAAGGGATAACAAAAGTGGAGGAAAATGAAAAGTGAATAAAGGAAAGAAGAAACAGAGGAATACGTCGGGAGATGAATAAATTAAGGAGATAGTGGAGATTCAAGGAAAAGGTAATAAAGATGGAAGATGAAGAAAAAAATAATAAAAGGATGGAGGCGCAGAAGAAAGAAAAATGAGGATTAAGGACTCAAGAATTTTGGAAAGACACGGAGGACGATGGAATGGATAAGAAGGTAAGAGAGACAGATACACACACACACACACACACAGAGAGAGAGAGAGAGAGAGAGGAGAGAGAGAGAGAGAGAGAGAGAGAGAGAGAGAGAGAGAGAGTTAGAGAGAGAGAGAGAGAGAGAGAGAGAGAGAGAGAGAGAGAGAGAGAGAGTTAGAGAGAGAGAGAGAGAGAGAGAGAGAGAGAGAGAGAGAAGTTAGAGAGAGAGAGAGAGGAGAGAGAGAGAGAGAGAGAGAGAGTAGAGAGAGAGAGAGAGAGAGAGAGAGAGAGAGAGAGAGAGAGAGAGAACAGAGAGTAGAGAGAGAGAGAGAGAGAGAGAGAGAGAGAGAGAGAGAGAGAGAGAGAAGGCTTATAGCTATAACACTTGAGAACGAGAGTGGCGCAATGGAGAGTTTAATGAAGATTTTGAAAGAGTAAGAAAAAATCTCAAAAATAATAATGATAAAAAAGAAAGAAAAAAATCTGAGAAAGACTATTATCGAAAAAGAAAATAAAAAACGTTAGAGATGGTGATTGGACGAAATGGCAGCCATAACGAAATTATTTCCAAACAGTAAAATCGGCCAAAAGAGAAAAGAAAGGAAGATAGAAAGGAAAGGAAAAAGACGACGAAAAATAATAAGAAAAATAATATTATGAAAAATCATAATAAGCGATAAAGAAGAGGAATAAAAATAGAAGAATAGCAGAAGTAGAAATAAAAGTAGAAAAAGTTATTCACACACACACACACACACACATACACACACGCGCGCGCGCGCGCATTAAAAATATATGTATATATATATACATATATATATATATATATATATATATATATATATATATATATATATATATATATATATATAAAATATATATATATATATATATATATATATATATATATATATATATATATATATATATGTGTGTGTGTGTGTGTGTGTAAGACTGGCCGAGTGTCCCCGGGCGCTCGCAGTACTTGCGGGATTATCCGAGCCAACTGTACCCCATGATCCGGCGAAGGGACTTGTTACAAAAGGCATCAAGGCGAGACTCCAAGACTGGATAGCGTCCAGGTTTCGCTTCCATAGAGCAAAACTGGCAGTATCAAGGCCTTGAAGACACGCAGCTTGGTCCTTCTGCATAGGTACCGACATCTCCAAACGCTCTTGTTGATCGAGTTCATGGCTCCTGTTGCCAGATCAATCCGCCTGCTGACTTCCTGGTCTGACAACCAGAGATATGGCTACGCACAGGATGTAAAACTTTTCTGTAACTTCAACGTCCTCGCCGCAAGCATGGATCGACTGACAGGCCCCCAAAGTCCTGAATCTTGGTCTTGGTCCAGGAGACCTCTAGGCCTAGGGTTTTCGCCTCATTGCTAAATGCATCAAGAGCCGCCACAAGTGACTCCAGGGACTCAGATAGGATGGCAACATCGTCGGCAAAGTCAAGGTCTGAGACCTTGATATTGCCTAGTGTTGCTCCACACTGACTTTGGCTAGTAGCTCTGTCCATTATCCAGTCCATACAAGTGTTGAAAAGTGTTGGTGCAAGGACGCAGCCTTGCCTCACCCCTGAATTAACAGGGAAGAATTTCGACATACCCCCACCACACTTTACAGCACTTTCGGTACCAGTATAGATGCTTGCTATCAGGCCAATAATCTGTATCGGAATTCCCCTGAGCCTCAGGATCTCCCATAGCGATTCTCGATGCACCGAGTCAAATGCCTTCTTGAGGTCGATGTAGGTTGCAAGCAACCCACGACCAAACTCACGACGGCGTTCCACAATTACTCGAAGCGCTAGTATACGGTCTATCGTGGACTTGCCAGGAGTAAATCCAGACTGTTCCGGTCTCTGATGCCTCAGTAGGGGGTTGCGGATCCGTTTCAGAAGAATGTGAGCGAGAACCTATATATATATATATGTATATATATATATATATATATATATATATATATATATATACACATTTATTTATTTATTTGATTATTTATCTATTTATTTGATTTTATCCAGTATTTCTTTAATTTTTTTATTTTTCATTTTTTGAAAATACGATTAACATGCAGATTGTAATATTTTCGACGAAAAGTGAACAGAAACAAAAACAAGTACAATGCATGAATATAAAAAGAAACACTAAGAGAATAACAAAGAAAACAAGATACGGCAGAAACGCAATCATTTTGTTTTTATAGTCACATGAGGAGCTCGGATTGATTCAAATTGTCACGTTTTATTGCCTTCTTTATTACTGTGGCCGTGCTCCATTTTATGTGTGTGTGTGTGTGTGTGTGTGAATGGTGTGTATGTTGTGTGCGATGTGAGGCAGTATGTGTGTGATTAAGTGTGTGTGTATAAGTGTTTGTGTGCGTGTTTGTTGTGTGTATGTGTGTGTGTGTGTGTGTGCATGTTTATGTAAATGTGTGTGTACGTGTGTGTGTGTGTGTAAGTTTTTGGCGTGTGGCTGCATCTTCTGCCTTTCCATATTCTCCTCTCTTTTATTTCATCACATTTTTCTTTCCCTCTCGTCCTGCCTCTCATTCTCTGACCGTTCTTTTTTGTCCGCTCCACCCACCCCCTCCCCTCACTCCCAAACCATCCCCCCCCCCCCCTCCTCCCCCCCTCCTTAGCCTTCCTTCCCCCTCGACCCAAACTCTTAACCCCCCCCCCTCCGCCCCTCCCTCCTCCATAAAAAGGCCTACCGAGAGGATCCAGATATTCATTTTGCGCCCAAGAAACCGGGGTGGGGGGTTGGGGGGGTGGGGGAAGAGAAGGGGGAAGGGGAAGAGGAAGGAAAGATGGATGGAGAACGGGAGAAGGATGAGGGGGAAGGGAGGGGGTGAGGGGAAGATAGAATGCAGGGGGATAGGGAGGGGGAGGGGAGGGGGAAGAGAAGGGGAAGGGGAAGAGAAGAGAAAGTGGAGGGGTAAAGAAGGTGTGGGGGAGAAAAAGAGGAGGGAGACGGAGGAAGGGGAAGAAAAAGTGGAGGGGAAAGAGGGAGATACAGAGGATGTGGAGAGGGAAAAGAAGGAGGATGGGGAGGATAAAAAGGGATAGGGAAGGAGGAAGAGAAGGAGGATGGGGAAGGAAAAGAGAAAAGGGAGAGAAGGGAAACAGAAAATGAGAGTAGGAAAGATAGGGGCTTGGGGTGGGGAAGAGAAGCTGGATTGAGAAGGAAAAACGGAAGAAGGGAGAAGAGGAAAAGGAGGAGGAGGAGGAGGAAGGAAGGAAGGAAAGAGGAAAGAGAAGAGGGGAGGGAGAAGAGGAGTGAGAAGTAGGAGGAGGAGTGTAAGCGTCCTCAGCCTCCGAATAGGAAAGGATTTCCTCGGATAATTGGATCAAAATCCCCTTGCAATCCACGCTACGCAAATGCCTGAATCAACGTGGATTATATATCCTCCTCTCTCTCTCTCTTACCCCCCTTCCCCCTCCTACCTTCTTCCTCCCCCTCTTCTTCCTCCTCCCCTCCTCCCCTCCCCCTCTTCTTCCTCCTCCCCTCCTCCCCTCCCCCTCCCCCTCCCACTAAGTCAGCTCGGGAAGACAGACTTATCGTTACGAGAATAAACACCCCCAAGGATATTGGATTTGTCCCCGGTTCTGTTTCTTAGGATAATGGATAACGCCGGGATGGGGGTGGGATGAGGGGGGGGGGTGACGGGGAGGGAGAGGGATATATGTATGATCTCGCGGGAGGGAAGCCGGGCTTGAGTCTGCTTGAATCTGCTTGAATCTGCTTGTTCTGTTTGAATCTGCTTGAATCTGCTTGAGTCTGCTGAATCTGCTTGAATCTGCTTGAATCTGCTTGAATCTGCTTGAATCTGCTTGATCTGCTTGAACTGCTTGAATCTGCTTGAATCTGCTTGTCTGCTTGAATCTGCCTGAATCTGCTTGCTCTGCTTGTTTTTATTAGTGGCTGGATATTGCTCGTTTTGGTCAAGCAGAGGCGTCGAAAGGAACTCATATTGGGAGAGTTGCTTGGGGTGTGGGTAAGGGTGGGGGGTGTGAGGGAGGGGGGAAGTGAGGGGTATGTGTGAAGAGGGGTGAGGGGGGTGAGCGGGGTATGTGTGTGTGAGGGAGGGAGGGAGAAAGGGGGAGTGTGTGTGTGTGTGTGTGTGTGTGTGTGTGTGTGTGTGTGTATGTGTGTGTGTGTGTGTGTATGTGTGTGTGTGCATGTACGTATTTACGTGTGGAGTGTGATTTTTTTTTCTTTTTTGCATGTGCGGGTGCTTATAAATGCCTGCATATATGTATCTATATCTCTGTTTTATTTATTTTCTTTTTTGTTATATCGAACGAACTCTTAAACACCAAATTATCCAAAGACAGTTTCCTTTGATATGATTTAAGGTCATAGTTTTATCGTAACGTGAGGCTTTTGGAGACATCGCTGGTTGCGTAATTGCTTTTCGCTCTTTCTGTCCAGTTCTCTAATTTACTTTCATGTCAGTCTGTCGGTGTATCTGTCGGTCTATCTGTCGGTCTGAAGGCCTATCTGTTGGTCTGAAGGCCTGTCTGTCGGTCTATCTATCGGTCTAAAGACTTATCTTTCGTCTAAAGCCCTATCTGTCGGTCGGTCTGTCGATCTATCTGTGGGTCTGGCTGTCAACTTTGTACAGCATTGTATATGTATGAAAGATAAATGGTTCGAAGGAGAGAGAGAGAGAGAGAGAGAGAGAGAGAGAGAGAGAGAGAGAGAGAGAGAGAGAGAGAGAGAGAGAGAGAGAGAGAGAGAGAGAGAGAGAGAGAGAGAGAGAGAGAGAAGGCTTATAGCTAGAACGAGAGTGGCGCAATGGAGAGGTTAAGGAAGTTGGTGAAAGAGTAAGAAAAAATCTAAAAATAATAATGATAAAAAAAGAAAAAAAAATATCTGAGCAAGACTATTATCGAAAAAGAAAAGAAAAAAGCGTAAGAGATGGTGATTGGACGAAATGGCAGCCATAACGAAAATATTTCCAAACAGTAAAATCAGTCAGAGAGAAAAAAAGGAAGATAGAAAGGAAAAACAGAAAACGAAGTTGTTTGTCACATATCACATAAGCACAGAATATGTCTCTGAAGACAAAATTGCCTTGCTTTTTGAAAATACGCTTGCATAATCCCATTCTGAAGACATTATAACGAGGGACTCTTTCAAGAATGTAACGTAAATAAGTATGCAAAGTGGGCGTATTCCTTGTCAATACCTGGTATATGATGAGGTGGAAATGTTTATTGAAGAGGAGATAATGGGAAGTACTATAGGGGGCGTATGTACAGTATACACACACAAAAAAAAAAAGAAAGAAAAAAAAAAAAAAAAGTGTGTGTGTTTGTGTGTGTGTGTGTGTGTGTGTGTGTGTGTGTGTGTGTGTGTGTGTGTGTGTGTGTGTGTGTGTGTGTGTGTGTGTGTTTGTGTGTGTGTGCGTGTGTGTGTGTGTATGTGTGTGTGTATGTGTTGTCACATATACACACACATAAAAGTAAATACGCGTATGTGTGTCTTTGGGAATGCTTCACCGCGTCCATGTATAAACAAATGCTTTTCCCTTTCTTCGTAACAAATTACCCTATTGGCTATAAACAGCGTTCTTATCGTACCGATAATCAGACTATAAATTTACGTTCATGTTTTTATTTTTTCACTTTGGCGCGAAATTTTGAGCCGCAAATTTCATTAATTTATACGGACTTAATGCAGCCTTTCCATAAATTGCATAATAAATAAGGAACTTTTGGGGCAAAGAAGGTAAAATAGAGTAAGTGATAAAGCTGCAGTGAGGAGCAAAATGGAGATAAGTTGATTATTATAAAGATGCGAGGATAGGAAGGAAGAGAAAGGGCGGAAGTGGACAAAATAATGAAATGCACACACGAACACACACACACACACACACACCACACGCGTGTGTGTGTGTGTGTGTGTATATATATTAATATATATATATATATTTTATATATATAATATATATATATATTTTATATATAGAGGAGAGGGGAGAGAGAGAGAGGAGGAGAGAGAGAGAGAGGGGAGAGAAGAGGGAGAGAGAGAGAGAGAGGGAGAGAGG
>NC_051403.1:18198291-18203291 GCF_015228065.2 Penaeus monodon | reverse complement strand
CCCCTCCCACACACATACACAACCACACTTCCCCCCCCCCCCCCACACACACGCAAACCAAGACTCTGCATCGCAACACACATTATATATTCACCCCGACTTAAAGTGGACTCAAGATAAGGCAATCTCGTAATATAAAACACCTTCTCATTTTGTCCTTTTTAATTAACCGACCGCTGTTTATTGAGGGAGACAACCTTTCTTCTCTTTGCAAGGAACTTTACGGAGTGTTTTATCTCCATTTGCATATGACTGAGTTTGGTTTCTGTGAAAAAGGGTGATACATTACGAATTCTTTAGATCTGTGTCTTTCATCATTATTATTATCATTTTCTTGATTATTATTTTTTCATATGATAATGATACTATTGTTGATGATTATGGTGATGGCGATGATGATAACAATGATAATATTGATAACACTTTTAATGAAATGATAAGATTATCATTATCTTTATCATTATTGTTGTAATTATCTTTATCATCATTATTATCATTATCCACATTATCATCATTATTATCATTGTCACTATTTTCATCGTTACTATCATTATTATCATCAGTATCATCATTATATCATTACAATCAGTATCATCATTATTATCATTATCATTATTATTATTATAATCGTCATTATTATCATTATCATTTTCATTAACATCATTATCATTAATATTATCATTATCATCACCATCATTATCCTCATCATCAACATCATTATCATTATCCTCATCATCATCATCATTATCATTATCAACATTACCATAATCATAATCTATTCATGTTTACTACCACTCTCTTTTCCTAGAATCGATCTCCGTTTCTCAGGAGTCTTCACGTGCACGTATTTTGGGTCGTCAAGTGTTTTCGTTGTCAGGTGTTTTTGATTGCCAAATGCTGAATGAGTGTCATTGAAGTTATGAGAGAGATCGGTCACTATAATTCGGTTAGGTATTGCATATTTTGTTGGCTAAATATGCAATGCTAGTTCAGGATAAGAGTACTTAGTCTATTCTCAGAAACGAAGGAAAGAATTAATGAATAAAGGAAAGAAAAAAAAGGGGGGGGCTTCACTCTAAAGCATTCTGATTCACTGTCTCTTTTGGGGAAAGAAATAATACAGTGGTGTCGAAGGCAATGCAAAACATATCCAAACATACGTATTAAGTGTTGGATAATAGTGATAATAAAAGAAAAAAATTAACTACAATTCCAACAAAAGAATTGGAGAACTATTCACTCATCCGAAGGAAGGTAACGGGAAACTACCTCCGGATCGTCCCTTATAAAACCACGATATATGAAACCAGAACTGACAAACATTGGCTTTGTGAACAGAGCCGTGACTTCGGGTAGTAGAACTCTGGCCAGCAGGAACAGCTATAAGGTGACACAGCTTGCAGCATCTTGATCCCCAAAGTTAGTCTGATGTGAGAGAGAGAGAGAGGAGAGAGAGAGAGAGAGAGAGAGAGAGAGAGAGAGAGAGAGAGAGAGAGAGAGAGAGAGAGAGAGAGAGAGAGAGAGAAAAAGAGAGAGAGAGAGATAGGCAGAGAGAGACAGAGACAAAGACAGAAACAGAGGCAGAGACAACAACAGAGACAGAGACAACAATAGAAGCAGAGCCAGATACAGATACAGAAACAGAGAAACAGACAGACAGATAGAGACAGGGAAAGAGGAGAGTCAGTAAAAGAGATCAGATAAAAGAGGAGTGACGAAGAGGTCGGCAGGGAAATCAGAATGAGTGTTCCTTTTAACAAACTATTTCAAATTCCCATGTCAATATCACTGCACAATTCAGTGGCTCCAAGATAAGGGAATGGCTTGCACGTCATAGGAACTAGAAAGAAATATCAGAAAGGAATACTGATAAGAAAGTAATAATTCGCGACTAAAACTAGTAATAAATCTTTAATTACGAAAAGAGAAGGTGAGAGTATATATAGTATACAGATAGATAGATAGATATAGGCAAATATGGACATATTGATAGATGAATTGACAGACGTGTGTGCGCATCTATATGTATTTGTATAGGATACACAGCATACGTAATTATAACAAAAGTAATAAATAACAAGAAAAAATAAAACCGCAAAATATGTACTTCCTGGTCATTACATTTATTCTGTCCCTTCCTGGTCTGGGGAGTGGAATAACGATGTGCAAACGCTTCGTTCCCTGACGTGACGGGGTGGGGGTGGGGGCAGGATGGTTGAGGTGAACGGGATGAAGTGAAAGGAAAGGAGGGGGTGGGGGTTAGAGTGATCGGCGGGGAGGGGAAGGGGGGATGAATGATCAGTCTAAAAGGGGATGAAATTAACGGCAGGGAGTGGGTGGGGAGTTATTGCGATGGGGTGGGGGGTGGCAGTCGATATAAACGGAGACGAAATTAACAAAAGGGAAAAGGGGGTGGGGATGAAAGTGAACGGGGCTGGGGCGCGGGTGGAGGGTGATGATAGAAACGGTAATATTGATGACAGATATCATGGTAGCGGTGTTGATAATGGCAGTAACAATGGGGATGACCTTGTCGGCATAGATAAGTGTAAGGATGATAATAATGGTCATGGTATCTACATAAAATATAACAATTGATAAGTAATAAAGATAGTAGTGATGACCATAACAATCACAGTAATATCTTAATGATTTGAATACTGTATTATGATGATACATTAACAATGATAATGGCAACAACAACAGCAACGAAATAACAAGAAAAAGACAAAATAATAATAAAAAAATAAATATAAAATTCGTAAATAAAACTTATCGAAATATATCGATAACGAACCAGCGTTCGTCGCATATTATATCACAAATCACAAACTGTTCTCTCATCAATTTGAAAGCAAGCCTCGAGCAGCATGCAAATTAGATACTTGGCGAAGTATTTAAAACAGGTTGATTGACAGCTGAGATAAGTAGTGGAAAGAAGTGATAATTATAATGAAAATAAGGATAATGATTAGGTGGATGGGAATGATGAGATATTAATTAAATGATAATATTAAATGATAATGCCGATGACGATGATGTTGGTGATGATGAATGAAGATAGTATAATGACTGTAATGCTAATGATAATGAGGAGGAAGATGTAAAGAAGAGAGAAAGAGAAAGAGAGAGTTAGAGAGAGAGAGAGAGAGAGAGAGAGAGAGAGAGAGAGAGAGAGAGAGAGAGAGAGAGAGAGAGAAAGATGATACATGATGCTAATCATACAAATTAGATATACTTACCCAGATATATTACTTTTTTATTCTAGTTTAGATATCAAATGAAGACATAATTTTTTTTTCATGGGGCTTGGATATCAATTATGAAATACGAAAATGTTAAGTTAAGCATTTCATAATCAGTCTATAAATTCAGATCATACACACACACACACACACACACACACTAATGCCTATCTGTCTATCTATCTGTGTGTGTGTGTGTGTGTGTGTTTGTGTGTGTGTGTGTGTGTGTGTGTGTGTGTGTTTATGTGTTTTTCCTTGTTATTTACCTTTTCTTTATCTTCGTCATCCTACATTTTTCCTCTCTTTTCTTTCGCTTTCCTCTTTAATTCCCTTCGTCTGCTTTTCTTCAATGGCCGCCGAAAGTTTTAGTAATTAAACTTTTTTTCATAGATGACAAAACTTGCAACACTTATTCTAATTCAAAAAGTTGCTGTGGTAGATGTGACACCTTTTGTATATTGCTGAAAAGTTAGTGTGTGTGTGTGTGTGTGTGTGTGTGTGTGTGTGTGTGTGTGTGTGTGTGTGTGTGTGTGTGTGTGTGTGTCTGTGTGTGTGTGTGTGGTTGTGTGTTTGTTTGTATGTGTGTGTATAGTTATGTGTGTTTGTGCATGGTTGTGTATTCTGTGCGTATCTGTATAAATCAGTGTGTGTATGGATATGTGGTTGTAAATATATGAGTGTGAGTTCGTAACTGTATATGTATATGTATATATGACCGTAAATGTGTGAGTATGTATGGTTGTGAATCAGCGTGTTTGTAAGGCTGTATGAGTCTCTGTCTGTGTATCTAACTATCTGTCTCTGCATAGACGCTGTGTATTAGCAAGAATATTAAAGGTGGGGGGAGGGGAACTATTATAAACCTACTTCGGCAACACTATTACAGATTTACCAGAATGAATGTCTAATACTTTAAACCCCCTTTCCTGAAGAATCACCAAGGCACTCATAGTGTATTCAATTACCGTGTCTGTCTAGGGCAATACACATCCCAACCTCCTTGCAACCCTTCCTACCCTCTATCTTTGCAACGAATTCGAGGATGCATTGCAATTGGTAGAAGGAGATATGAATGAAATTAGAAATAGGATTTATATATATATATATATATATATATATATATATATATATATATATATATATATATATATATATATATATACATATATATACAAACATAAAGTTGGTAGAAGCTCTGAATAAAATTTGAACGACAAAGAAATAATTATGTATGTTAGTATACAAAATAATATATCATAATTTAAATATAGATAATATATAATATATATATATATATATATTATATATATATATTATATATTATATATTATATATATATATATATATATATATATATATTATATATATATATATATATTATAATATATATAATATAATTATTATATTATAATATTAATAATAATATATAATATATATAGTATAGTATAATTATGATAAAAGAAATAAAAAAATCACTAGTTTAATTTTCAGATTTTAATGGATCGCTGAAGAAGATGAGAGATAGAATAGATATATAGTAGCTTATAAATCTATTGATAATAGATAAAAATCTCTACCTCTTCTTTTCGAAATTCTTCTTCAGCTTTTTACTGGATCGGCGTGTGCCACAGCGCAGAACTGTCCCTCTTCAGTATCTCCTTCTCTCTCTTCATCTGCTAAATCCTTTTTCTCTTCTCTCTCTCTCCTCTTCTCTCTCTCTCTGCTCTTTCTCTCTCTCTCTCTCTCTCTCTTCTC
>NC_051403.1:18140791-18143291 GCF_015228065.2 Penaeus monodon | reverse complement strand
TTCAGTGAAAAACATAATACCATTCTGCACATTCACAAAAGGCATTTCAATCGTTCTGTTAACTATTGCGCAAAAACATGTAGATATAGATGTGATATCCAAAGGATTGTAATTTTGCTGAACTGAAAATATAAACGATTTCAAATAGTATTATCAACTTTGGGAAATAATGAATTTGGCTTTATTTACCTATTGTATGTACAGTATTTCCTGGTAATCTTATCGTATGCCATCATTATTAACAGAAATTATATAACTGCTACTGATATTATTCTATTGCTTTTTTTGCTACCATTTTTGTTATTTTTATTGGTATTGTTATTTATGTCGTTGTTCCTGTTATTAGGATTATAATTTGTAAGGATATATTAGATCAAAGATATTATTGTGGCAGATACCCTTGGATTCTGACCGTTCTCTGTATACGCAGGAATATATCTATATCTCTATCTATCTATCTATCTATCTATCTATCTATCTATCTATATATGTATATATGTTATATATGTATATATATTATATATAATATATATACATATATACGCACGCGCGCACGCACACGCACACACACACACACACACACACACACACACACACACACACACACACACACACACACACACACACACACACACACACACACACACACACACACACACACACACACACACACACACACACACACACACACACACACACACATACACACACACACACACACACACATACATACATATATATACACATATATACATATATATACATATATATACATATATATATATATACATATATATACATTTGTTTCATATAAATACATATATACATATATACATTATACATATATATACATATATATACATATACATATTTATATACATACATATACATATATATACATATATATACATATATATATATTATATATAATATATATATAAATAATATATATCATAATAATAATGGTTGAGATGTCAGTATTACCATACTCAAATATGTAATCAAATATACATAGAAATTAGAAACAAATATATCACTTCACATTCTCTTTCATCATGTAGTCCAATATCACTTCACTTCATTCTATTGATTTTTTTTTTTTCAAGACGTCATGGTTGCTGCAATGTCCAAGGCACTGCGTGAGTTGCAGGATTCCAACTGTCGTCCTTGGGATTAACGTACTGCCTTTAGGGAAGCATATGCACATAAATATTAATTCACCGAAACAAAAAGAAGTACTTCATTCTCATATGAAATTATCTATCTATTCATACATACGAACAAGTATTCATATGCTGAATGTTTTCGCATCGCCAAATCCGCTTTTTTAAAACTTACTGAATACTTAAATTATAATTACTCGTTTTACCTTAAGGGTAGTTCATTTTTGAGGGAGGAAATAGCTGCTACTGCCACTCTGACCGCTTACAAGTGCAACAGTTCAGCTATTCAAAATAGTTCTCCAACCCTCGTCACCTTTCACGGAGCTTTCACACGACATACATACGTATTCACCATTAACGACAAAACAGTAGTCAGGGTTACAGTGTGTGACGCATTCATATTTTATTATATTGTTATGTTATCATTTTATTATTATATATTATTATATATATTATGTTATATTGTATTATTTTATTATAGTCCGATTATATTTATTTTAATAATATAATATTAATAATTAACATTATCATTATATTATACTACTACAACTCAGTATTATTTAATTCGTCATCTTATATCATGACACTCAAAACGCTTCTACTGCCATCTCTACCTCTTACAATTGCTCTCTCTTCACTTTTCAATCTCTCTCCTCCTCCTCGCTCCCTCTTCCTCTTCACTACGCTATTATCATCACCAAAGGAATCACAAACAAACATTAGACCTTCAACAGTATTCTGTTTAATCCAAACAGGATACCATAGCAAAATTCGTCACATATGATCTTCATTATTCATATATAAACTACGTGACATACATCCTTTTGGTAATTTTGAAGCATTAATATCAAATATAAAATTAAAATTGGGATATTTGTGTGTAGTGTTCTCGTTGTTGTGTTTGTATTGACTTTTTTTGTGTATGCTGTGTGTCGTTGTGTCTGTGTCAGTGTTGACGTGTGTGTTCGTGTGTCTTGCTGTTTGAGTGTCTTCGTCTTTTTGTCGTCTGCTGCTTTTTGTGTGGTGTGTGTTGTTGTGTGTGTCGTGTTCGTTCTGCTCTGTGTTCTCGTTTGTGTATATGTGGAATCTACGGAAAAGAGAACAAAATAGACGAGTGTGTGTTGTATTCGTCTTTCATGATCTCGAAACGGTTTAAAGTGGAAATGTTGACAACATATGATCTTTAAATTGCATATTAACTGAAGTGCCTATGGACATCCTACTAGACTAATTTTGACGGCGTAACCTAAAGGAAAGAAGAATTGGAAAGGTTTTGTTTTATTCGTGAGGAAGGTGATTGTTGGGAGTGTGTGTGTGTAGTTGTGTGTATGTGATGT
>NC_051403.1:18133291-18138291 GCF_015228065.2 Penaeus monodon | reverse complement strand
TGAACATTATTTCTTTTATTAATCTCGAAAACAGGATACACATAGAAATTACAGATGCAACATATGATCTTTAAATATTGCATATATAAACCTGAACGTGACAATGACATCCTTTTGGCTAATTTTGAAAGGCATTAAACAAAAAGAAAGATTAAAAATTGGGAAAAGGTTGTGTGTGTGTGTGTGTGTGTGGTGTGTGTGTGTGTGTGTGTGTGTGTGTGTGTGTGTGTGTGTGTGTGTGTGTGTGTGTGTGTGTGTGTGTGTGTGTGTGTGTGTGTGTGTGTGTGTGTGTGTGTGTGTGTGTGGTGCGTGTTTGTGTGTATGTGCACGTGCTTACGTGAGAAAGAGAAAGAAGAGTAGGCGAGTGTGTGTGTGTATGTGCGTCTATCCATGTGTACATATAGCCGTGTGTAGGTGGATATGTGTGTATATACATCTGTGTGTTACTTTAAGTGGCCCTATTAAGCGAAGTGCCTCAGGGAATCCACCCAAGACCTCACCATCCTCTCCCTGCGCTCTCTGGCGTAGCCCTAAGGAAAGAAGAATTCGGAATTTAGACGCTTTGCTTTTATTTTCGAAGACTGGAACGGGAAGGGTGGAATTGTTGGGAATGTGTGTGTGTATATGTGTGTATATGTACACACACACACACATACATATATATGTGTATATATATATATGTGTGTGTGTGTGTGTGTGTGTGTGTGTGTGTGTGTGTGTGTGTGTGTGTGTGTGTGTGTGTGTGTGTGTGTGTGTGTGTGTGTGCGTAAACACACATATACATAAATATGCATACATATATATTCATGTATGTGTGTGCATATATATATATATATATATATATATATATATATATATATATATATTATATATATATTATATATATATATATATATATATATATATATATATATATATATATATATATATATATATATATATATATATATATATATATATATATATATATACATATATATATATATATACGTATACACACACACATCTATTTCTTTGTTTATTTTATCCATCTATCTTTCTATTCGTCTGCCTCTCTGGCTGTCTATCTATTTCGTTATACATATATACACAAATATACATGTATACGCATATATATACATATATATATACATATATATAAATATATATACATTATCTTTTTATCTACCTACCCATCTGTCCATCTGTCTCTCTGCCTGTCTATTTATATCTTTATCCATCTATCTTTCTATCTTTCTATCCATCTGTGCATTTGTCTCTCTGTCTATCTATGTACATTTTCATCCCTCTATCTTTGCTATCTATCTATCCATTTTTTGTGCCTTACAAGTATTTCTCTCTTCACCGCTAATTTCTTTCTTTCCAGGTACGGTGACCTTTCGCAGAGAGGTTCAGAAAGGTTGGTAATTTTGGGCAAAAGTTATGCAAGATTCTAGTACACTTAAATTGGTGTGACTTTAGACGAATGGGATATCAAAAGGAAGTGACTGATTAGACTTACAGATTAATGGAAGGGTAACTAACATTTGGGTTATGTTATAATATATTGAGAATAAATATTATACTAAGTTACCCGTGTAAAAAAAACATGAAAAACAAACAAAAAGAACATCTGTACGGTATTGTCATCACCTGTATTGAAAAACAAAACAATATAAAAATATATAAAGTGTAATTTAGATTACGTTACTATTACACGCAAAAATAAACAAATAAAGAACGGGTAGTGGTGTTGCAGCTAAATAAAAAGTATATATATATACATATATAAACATATATATATATACATATATAAAAATATATATATATATATATATATATATATATATATATATATATACAAAATATATATATGCATATGTATACATAAATATTTATGTATTTATATATATATATATATATATATATATATATATATATATATATATATCCCTATTCGCAACTGTTACATCAGCCAAAAACATCCGTCCAAAATAAAGTGTGGTTATCAGTACCTGAGTTGACTGTTGTAGCGGGAACACCTGGAGGTCATCCTGTGTCAACACGCCTTGCTCCACCAGCTTATCCAGCTCACCTACCACTTGCTGGTCCTGAAACATAGGGTGAAGATGATGTATAGTCCTCTTTTGCATTGGTTTTTGGTAAGAGGTTAGGCCGATGGTTTCTTATAAGTTACCTATCTAGCCATCAGTCTATTTATAAGCCTGTTTGTCGGTCTATCTATCTATCTATCTCTTTGGTCTTATGCACTCACCAGTTTGTATACATGTATATTTATCTGTCTATACATCTATCTCTCTAGTTGTGGATTTACCTGTTTATAGAGATATCTATTGCATTTTTTTTACTTCCTTATCAACCTGATATATTGCTCCATATGGAAATTTATGAATCTATTTTATATCACTATTCACACCTGTCTGTTTACCCATCTATAAACCTATATACATCATATTCCATCTTCATTATCTCCCTCTACATCTGTCTATATATTTGCATACCACCCTACTCATCTAGCATCATAAAAAACAGCGACGACCCTCCATTCTCACCCAGAAGAACTCCGGTACAGCTTGCTCTCCATACTGTGTCCCATCCACACTATGACCCAGCTGATCTCCCTGGCCATCCTGTTGGCCATGGTGGACTACTAAACCAGCATCGATATCTGTGCCTGGGTGCTCTGCCTTCCAGGCTGTGATCTGTTGGAAAGGAGAGGTCTTGTTATTGCTTGTGCGAGAATGTTATTTGTGCAGAATGTAGAAAAAGAGGTGTGAGAGATGATGACACAGTACATAATGCGCGCGCGTACGCGCGTGTGTGTGGGGTTAACGTTTCGACAGTACTTTTATAGCAGAATTATTTGTAATGTCAATTTTGGTAGCCATTTATGTATTTGCTTTGGTAGGTTTGTACATGTGTGTTTGTCTGTTGTGTATATTTTTTGTTTGGTTATTTGTGTGCATGTACATAAATGTAAGTGTACTTCAGTGTATGGGTGCGAGGCACATTTACATTCTTACAAAGAATAAACAAATAGGAACAACTCACCTTCTGACCCAAGACAGAGAAGAATTCAGACACTTGCTCGTTGCCCTTCTGGAGTTCCTGCTCCAATTTGTCAAAGACCTGGCTGCTTCGAACCTACAGGAAACGACGCCTGACTTCAGCAAATTACTTAAGAGAAAATCCACTCTCTTTATTTGACGTTGTGTTTTTTCCTCTTGTTTGTTATTTTGTTTCAAATGAACCCTTGGTTATGTGAAGACATACAGCGGCAGAGAAAAAAAGAAAGAGAAAATAAGAAGAAAGGGCAGCATAGAAACACAAGAACAAAAACAGGTGTATTTCTTACAGGAAATACATCCTGTTGAGAGAAACAGAGTTAAAGAGAGAGAGTGGGAGAAAGCAAGAGAGAGAGAGAGAGAGAGAGAGAGAGAGAGAGAGAGAGAGAGAGAGAGAGAGAGAGAGAGAGAGGGATAGAACAAGAGAAAGAGACAAAGAGAGAGAGAGTGCATATAGGCCCATTCTCTCCGCCTTGCAACTGACCTGATCAACGGCGTGAGCGAGTTTCTGGAAGCAGTATTCGACTCCGAGCTGGATGGTCACTCCCAGTTTGGTGAAAATGGTTGCCAAACGTTCCTTTAAGATGGCCAGTTTCTCCTTAGCTTTTTCATAGGTGCTTACAATGTGTTCACCTGCCTGCGTCGAGGGAAATGAAGGGTCGTTATGAGTAATAAGTTATATAAATGGTATCTTAAAAACAGACTTCTTGGCTTGGAATGTTTTCACTCTGAATCACTGACGTTGCAGGTGTCATGTTATCATTTTTACTGCTATTGTCTTTGTCGTTACTACTATTGTAATTATTATTATTATTATCATGGTGTGACCACGGCGGCTCAGACATGAACCTACCGTTAAAAGAAGAAGATTATCACTATTATTATTGTTCTTGTTATAATTATCATTATTTTCTTATTATCACTATCATTATAATAATAGTAATTACCCTTATTATTATTATTATTATTATTATTATTATTATTATTATTATTATTGTCCTTATTGGTATTACAACAACTACTACTACTATTATTATCATCATAATCATTATTGTTATTATTATTACCATTATTATCATCATCATCATTATTGTTATTATTATTACCATTATTATCATCATCATCTTTATTATTATTACTATTATTATCATTCATGCTGAACTTCTGACTCAAGTGTCGTCGGGTCGAGTCACCGCCCGGCCCGGGGTTGGTCTGCCCGAGCGTTGCGGTGGGGCTGCGTGGGTGGGAATGCAGAGGAACTGAGCGTGTAGAGAGGCGATCCAAAGAATCTTTGTTTATGACTATCATCGTTATCATTATTATTATTATTATTATTATTATTATTATTATTATTATTATTATTATTATTGTCATTATTATCATCATCATCATCATCATCATCATCATCATCATCATCATCATCATCATTACCATCATCATTACTATTATTATTATTATTATTATTATTATTATTATTATTATTATTATTATCATCATCATCAGTATTATTATCACTACTGTTCTTGTTACTATTATTATCATTATGATTAATTTTATTATTGTCATTACAATAATCATTTCTGATAGTAGGAGCATCACCATTACCATTATTTTTTATCATCAATATTGTTATTATCATTATCACAATTATTATTATTATCATTATCATCATCATCATCTTTATGCTATTAGGCCTACTGTTATTATTACTATCACTGTTTTTATCGTCATCAATATTACAATTAAAATCTTTATCCGTATCATTTTTACTTTTTTCTCATTACTACAATAAAATACCAATGGGAGCATTACTGGCTATCATTATCATTATCATTAAAATATTCCTCTTACCGTATGTTTCTATATGCAATACGTGATAAAAATACAAGAGTCTATAAAAGAATATCTACGTTTTTATAACCAATTCATTATCTG
>NC_051403.1:18125791-18128291 GCF_015228065.2 Penaeus monodon | reverse complement strand
GCGGGGAGGGGTGAGAGGTGTACTACTGTGTATACTGTATGCACGTCAACGTTATATTGCGTGGGTATACATGAATAACTGTATATTGAATTAATGTATGTGATCGTACGTGTCCGTTCGCCATTGTGTTCTTGTAATATATCGTACGCTTAACAAAAACGTATACCACATTTTCCAGAAGAGAAAGAGAGAGAGAGAGAGAGAGAGGGGGGGGGCAGACAAACAGAAAGACAGAGAAAGAGAGAGAGAGACAGAGGCAAATAGACAGAAAGACAGAGAGAGATAGAGAGAGAGGCAGACAGACAGAAAGACGGTGAAAGAGGGAGAGAGAGAGAGAAGAGAGAAGAGAGAGAGAGAGAGAGAGAGAGAGAGAGAGAGAGAGAGAAGAGAGAGAGAGAGAAGAAGAGAGAAGAGAAGAGAGAAAAGAGAAGAGAGAGAGGAAGAGAGAGAGAGAGAGAGTAAAAAAAGAAAAAAGAATTACTCACTCTCCAATTTTATTTTCTGTGCTGGTCTGACCCACTTCATCGGAACTGAAACAGACAATGAAAATAGAGTAAATAACAAAACTATATAAAAAAATCGACACCGAAAACAACAAAAACAACAAAACGGGACATAAACAAACACATAATCCTAACACTATCATAAACATCTATAAATACGTTCCTAAAACAAGCATTAATGATCTTACATAAATATAAGTGCGAGTAACAAAAATAATAACATTGATGATAATGACAAAAATAATGATACTGGCAATGATAATAATAATGATGATGATGATGATGATGATGATGATGATGATGATGATGATGATGATGATGATGATGATGATGATGATGATAGTGATTATAATGGTAATAATAATAATAATAATGATAATCAATAGCAATGAGAGGAATAAGGATAATGATAATAATAATGATAACAATGGCGATAATAATGATAACAATGGCGATAATCATCATCATCATCATCATCATAATAATAATAATAATGATATTACTACTACTACTACTATTAATGATAATAATACTAATATAATAATAATACTAATACTAATAATAATAATGATAATAATAATAATAAGATAATGAAAATAACCGATAATAATACTAATAATAATAATCTATAATGATGGTAATGACAAAAATAATACTAATAATAATGATAATACTGATAACAGTAATGATAATGATAAAGTTAGCAATAATAACAACAATTATATTGATGATATCGACACTATTACTTCTATTACTAGTGACAATAACAATAATGATAAATATAATACTTCCATAAAAGACGAGTAAATATGTAAATAAATATAATGAATAAATATGAAACACACATAAAGCAATGTTCAAGCCACAAGTATGAATCATGTATATAATTAACAAGGGTTTCCTCTCTCATCACTCATGGTTATTACAATGACTCTTGCTGCTGTTACGAATTTAATATTCACGAAAGGCAGTGCATCTACAGTACTCTTCTTGGCCGGGGTTCGTGAGCACTGGCTTCCGCGGATGTCATAGAAAAACACAAAAAAAAAAGATAAAGAAAAGAAAAGAACAAAGAAAGAGGGAAATAAAAGTAAAAAAATGTAAAAGCAGCAAGTAAAATTATATAAATAATATATATCGAGTGGCTGTGCATTTGTAATCTTGGCCAGAGTTCGTGAGAAAGAAGAGAGAGAGAGAGAGAGAGAGAGAGAGAGAGAGAGAGAGAGAGAGAGAGAGAGAGAGAGAGAGAGAGAGAGAGAGAGAGAGAGAGACGAGTAAGTTTATTTAGAGGCAATTTTTGTGACAGCACTTAACCACGGAAAATATCTTCTAATACCACTTTATTTACACATTAGTCTATTTACACTGCAGTAAGTTCTGTAGGTGTTTATGATACTCGGACTAATGTTAACTAAACCGATGCCTTGTTCACCAGTTAGCGAATTCGGTGAAATGATTCTTATAATTCTTATAATTCCCCTTGAGACTAAACATATAGTACTAAACGTGATCACAGTAGGAAGACAGCTCCTCGAACTTTGAACATTAAATGTGTAAGATTCAAATAAACCAATGAGTTTAGAGGCTAGGATGTATATTTTTCACTTCCCATTATATTTTAAATACTTAAATGGCGAAGGACAGTTATGATCTTGCAAGTGCATTAAGGACAACTGTAAAGAGTTACTGTTTATTTGAATACTCTCTTTGCTAAAGGTTACCAGTTGTACCCACATCTATAGAGTAGGCTAAAAATAGTCGATATTGCATCTTCACACTTCCCCTGTTTCGAAATGACTAACGTGACAAACCTCTTTATAACCCTCTCTTCCTGTACACAAGCTAATGAAGAAATAGTCTTGCATGTTGGTACATAGTCTGTTGAACAGGCTTTGAGCTCAGGACTGGAAGAGTGGCATTTAGCAATAATGCATTTGTTAAATAGCTCTACAAACAGAGGAAAGAGTGGGTGGAAGTTAAGTGGAAACGCTATTAAT
>NC_051403.1:18084782-18087282 GCF_015228065.2 Penaeus monodon | reverse complement strand
AAGCAAGCAAATATTGGCAAAAGCGGAAATGTGCTGCTGATACGTAAGTAGTTTGCATAGTGTCCCTGGGGGAGTCCAATAACGCTTATTCACGGCAGATTGCTTTGAGTACAAGAAAGCGAATTGCTTTCGAGAAGATGGGTGTGGGGTAGGCAGCCCTGAGTACGTTTTTAAAGGGTTGGCCTTTCATAAGCTTGGCAATATTGTAAACTTTTATCATTTTTTATCATATATTGATAGATAGATATGGATATGGATGCAGATATAGATATTGGTATAGATATAGGTATAAATATAGATATAGACATGGATAGTGCACACACACACACACAACAAACACAACACACACAGACACACACACACACAACAAACACACACACACACACACACACACACACAAATATATATATATATATACATATATATATATATATATATATATATATATATATATATATATATATATATATATATATATATATATATATATATATATATATATATCTGTATGACTTGCCGAGAGCTACGTCACTAAACTGGATGTTTTGTAATGTTACGCTATTGGTGTTTGTGGGAAATGAGGTCGAATACATGTTGCCAGCTAACATCAAGGATGTTATTGTATTCCACTCGAGTGGGCGCTAGCCGTAGGTGAGCTGATGAAGGAAGCAGAAACGGCGGAAGGATAAAAGAAGAGAGAAGGGGACAGAGACAGAGGGGATTTCAGATGGAGGGAAAGAGGAAAGAGAGAGGGAGAGGTAGAGAGAGAGAGAGAGAGAGAGAGAGAGAGAGAGAGAGAGAGAGAGAGAGAGAGAGAGAGAGAGAGAGAGAGAGAGAGAGAGAGAGAGAGAGAGAGAGAGAGAGAGAGAGAGAGAGATAGAGAGGAAATACAAGAGAAGTGAAAGAGAGATTGGATTTATTTATAGAACAATTTGATATTCACATAAAATAAAGGAAAGATGCCCGAACACTTAACCAAAGTGGCTGAGCTTCTGCTAATTAAATAAATCTTGGGAAGCCATTTGTCATAACTACATAACAAGCGGCAGGAATTATTGTTGATAGAGCTGGATTCTAAACGTTCATATTTACAACTGTTTAGAGCATATTTAGAAAAGCTGCAAAAAAAATCTGGTGTTGCAATATGGTCATCATATCATTTATTTCCCTGCGTAACAGTTGCAACCAGTTTCCCTTTTTTTACTTGACTGTATGGAGTGTAGTCTGTCTTGTGTTGTTACTGGAGTTGATGTTGAGTCTGAGATTGCAGATGAACCGGAAGCTGAGGCTGGTACCGACTCTGGCGTAGGAAGGATAAATTTTAGGTATTTTAAATAGCCACAATTTTTTATCTGGAGACGTGGAAATAGGCCTCATCATGAAGGCGAGGAGCTGGGATTAATTTATGTATACTTTCTCTCTCTCTCTCTCTCTCTCTCTCTCTCTCTCTCTCTCTCTGTGTGTGTGTGTGTGTGTGTGTGTGTGTGTGTGTGTGTGTGTGTGTGCATTATCCATCTCTATATCTATATTTATACCTATATCTATACCAATATCTATATCTGCATCCATATCGTGTGGTGCAGCGGTAGCGATCTCGTCTAGCAATCTTTCTGACCTGCGTTCAAACCCCTCGCCGCCAGTGGATGGTAATCCCGGCCATTCCTTGTACAAATGGGGTCATTAAGAAGCAAAATGAAACAGACAGTAGGTCACACCAAGAATATCCATTGTAACAAATGAAATCAAACCAAATCTAACTTTAAACCTCTCTTTTTAAGGGGGGGGGGCGGTATTTGCATAATGAACTTAGTACGTTTTCCAGGGATATTCTTCCACACATTGTTTTTTCATCATCATCTTCTCCTCCTTCTTTTATTGCTTTTCTCTTTTTATTTTGTTCGCATTCCGAAGGTGCCATGTTCACCGACGGAATACCTGGAACAAGGCATGTCACGTGACCACTTTTAAACAACTCGTTAGGCACTACCTAGTTTG
The DNA here is from genome assembly GCF_015228065.2 of Penaeus monodon. Lineage (NCBI taxonomy): Eukaryota > Metazoa > Arthropoda > Malacostraca > Decapoda > Penaeidae > Penaeus > Penaeus monodon. The sequence continues at coordinate 18,085,287 of NC_051403.1, read as the reverse complement.
AGTACTGGGGTTCCTATGCCTCTGTTCTAAAGTTCCATTCTTGACACGTTAGAAAACCAAAGATATATTTGTTTGTGTCGCTTTAAAAAAAAAATCGAGAGATCCGGGAGTGATTTCTGTTGAGGTCTTAGGCACCTGCCTCTTTGCCTTTTCTTTTTCCTTTTCCTTTTTTTCTTTTTTCTCTGTCACAAGGCTTTCTCACGTCGCTCGAATATCCATTTCTTTCAAAACTAAAAGTCTGTCGTTTGCGTTCAATGTTTTCACAGATTAAACCGCTGCAACAAACAAACATTGTCCTGAAGTATTTTATGTCAGCAAAACACGAATTCCTTGCACAAACATTCACATCTGGAAAGGATTCTTTTTTATTATTGTTTTTGTTTTGTTTCCTCTGTATTTTTTTCATGATTAATACATGACCATAATTGCGCTCTGGGTCATCAGTGAGCTGGCAGGCTAGGGAGAGAAAGACCTCACCGAGAGCTTTGTCTGGGAGGAGGAGGAG
>NC_051403.1:18077282-18079782 GCF_015228065.2 Penaeus monodon | reverse complement strand
CCTAATGGTCCCACAGCTCCATTATCTGCCAGGCTTATCGTCGGCGTCTCAGGTGTTGCGGGGGAGGGAGGGGAGAGGGGAGGGGTTTAAGGGAGAGGGGAGGGGTTTAAAGGGAAGGGAGAGGAGAGGGGTTTAAAAAGAGGAAGGGTTTAAGAAGAAAGGAAGGAGAAGAGAGAGGTTGCAAATAGAGGGGATAGGAAAAGAGGGGAGAGTGAAGACGGTAAAGGGGACGGTAAGGTGGTAGAGAGGTGGGGTGGGGTGTGAGAGAGGAGAGACGCCAGTAATTCTACCACGTGTCTGGCATCCCCTCAGTGCCTAGTAATAATATTAGCAGTAATGACAACATCAAAGTAAGTGTGGTAAGTACAGCAGGTGTTAGTACTATAAAGAGGGTAATGATAATAATGTTATGATCCCTTACTGCCGTGTTATGAAGAGAGTGATATTAATATATATCCTGACTATAATCTGACCTCATTACTTATAACTGTGCTTATGTTTTTTTTCTTCTTCTTCTTCTTTTCTTTTCTTTATCTTATTTTTCTTCTTCTTCTTCTTTTCTTTTCTTTATCTTATTTTTCTTCTTCTTCTTCTTTTCTTTTCTTTATCTTATTTTTCTTCTTCTTCTTTAATAGTTGACATTCATACGAGTTGTTGGGGAGTAGTATGATATCTATTTAATTTAAGTTTATCGCTATTAAAACTAGCTTTCTTTGCGAATTTCTTCAGAGTTCATTCCCTGTTTGCAAGGCTTATTCCGTGTGTATTCGGGTCCAGAGAGAGAGAGAGAGAGACAGACAGACAGACACACACACACACAAACAAACAAACACACACACACACACACACACACACACACACACACACACACACACACACACACACACACACACACACACACACACACACATACACACAGGAGAAGAAAGAGAGAGAGAGAGAGAGAGAGAGAGAGAGAGAGAGAGGAGAGAGAGAGAGAGAGAGAGAGAGAGAGAGAGAGAGAGAGAGAGAGAGAGAAAGAGAGAGAGAGAGGAAGAGAGATAGAAAGAGTGAAATAAACTGACAGACAGACAGAGAATCAGACAAACAGACACAGACAGACATAGATGAAATCCCACTCTGCAACAAGCGACAGAACATCTAATCGCTCGTGTTCGTCGATCCGCGTTTCCCTTCCTCATTTGCATATCTGTGACTAGATTATGCTTAACTGTAACTGAATCACGTTTATCTGTGATTGAATCATGCATACCAGTGACTGAATCATGCATACCTGTGACTGAATCATGCATACCTGTGACTGAATCATGCACATCTGTAATTGAATCATGCATATCTGTAACTGAATCATGCATATCTGTGACTGAATCATACTTACCTGTGACTGAATCATGCAAACTTGTGACTGAATCGTGCACACCTGCATGAATCATGCATATCTGTGACTAAATCATACTTACCTGTGACTGAATCTTGCATACCTGTGACTGAATCATGTATACTCGTGACTGAACTGTGCAGACTTGTGACAATTATGCATACTTGTACTCAATCATGCATTCTACACCAGCTCTGACAGCATTAAAATCTCACAGGGATAACTCACGTTCCTTGTTGCAACCACTGCTTTGCAATGTCTGACTTGAGTGGAGAGCATAAAAAAACTATAGAGTGAAGGGAGAAATATTGATGGAAATAATGATGATGTTGATAATGATGATGATAAGGATATTGACAAATGAGTGTATTAATGATGATGATAAGGATAATTAGTATAATAATGACAAGATAATTATGATAATAATATTAATGACGATGATAGTATTGATGATGATAATAATAATAACGATAATGATAATAATAATAATAATAATAACGATGATAACAACAACAATGATGAAAATGAAACATTATTGAGATTGGTAATAGCAATGATAATGATAATAATAATGATGATAATAATAACAACAACAACAACAACAATAATAATAATAATAATAATAATAATAATAAAAAGTATATAATAATAATAATAATAATAATAATAATAATAATAATATTAATAATAAAAAAAAATAATAATAATATAATAATGAAAGTGATAATAATAGTAATTATCATAATGAAAGTGATAATAATAGTAATAATCATCATCATAATGAAAGTGATAATAATAATGATGATAATGATGACAATAACAACAATAATGATCATAACGATGATGATAATAAGGATACTGATAAAAATGATAATAAGAAGAAAGATGCTAAAAATCATAACAACGCCAAGAATCAGAATTAAGATCAAAACAACAACGGAGAAAAATAAACTATAAAATATAAATAAAGATCATGCAACACCTCATAAAAGACGCTTGATAAAAGACCAACTTTGCAATATGTTGAGCTATTATTGTTGCAACACTGTGTATGGATGCGAAGCGATAATGCAATGCAGGAAATAATCTTTGAAGTATTGTTGTTGTTGCAGTCATACGAGA
>NC_051403.1:18044208-18054682 GCF_015228065.2 Penaeus monodon | reverse complement strand
AATTTTTTTTTTTTTAAATTTTTTTTTTTTGGGGGTTTTTTTTTTTTTTTTTTTTTTATTAATAGATTAAAATTTATTATTAAATAAGGGGGGTGTGGGGGGGGGGGGGGGGAGGGGGGGGGGGGGGGGGGGGGGGGGGGGGAGGGATGGGAGTAGATAGGGGGGAGAGGGAGGGAGGGGGAGGGACGGAGAAAAAGAAAGAGAGAGAGAGAAGAGAGGGAAAAAAGAGAGAGAGAGAGAGAAGAGAGGGAAGAGAAGGAAGAAGAGAAAAGGGGAAAATTAGTGGGGGAATAGAAAAGAGAGATAAAAGGGGGATGAATAGAAGAAAGATAGAGTAAAAAGAAGAAAGAAGAAGAAGGAAGAGAAGACGAAGAGGAGAGGGGACAGAGAAAAAGGAAAAGAAAACAAAGAGAAAACGAAAGAAAGAATACCGATTGGTACGGAAAAAATAAATAAAAAACCCCAAAGAAAAACAACAGAAGGAAAAGAAAAAACTGTTGTATCTGTGTCCTTTAAAAATAAAATAGGCTTTAGCATGAATTAGAAGGTTTTTTCAGTTTTATTTAAACCCCATTATAAAAAACAGTTTTTCAAATTTTTTGGTTTAAAAAGAAATAACGGGGGTTTTATATTATTTATTATTTGTTATATTTATTTTAAATTTTTGGGGTTTAAAAATTTAAAATAATTTTTGGGGGAAAAAAAATTTTGAAAAATTTTATAATGAAAGGGGTTATGATGTGATAATGAAAAATATAAATGATATAAATGTTTAAATATTTTAATAAGGGTGATAAAAAAAATTAAATGAGATGTTTGGGGTTTTACAATAAAAATGATAATAAGACAATGAAATATAATATAAAAGGGAGTTTTTGATAAAATTATAAGGAAAAATGATGAAAATGTTAAATAATAAAAATGAAAAAAGGAATGAAAATTATCAAAATATGTAGAAAAAAAAAATAAAAAAATATGAAAAAAGGTTTTTAATGTTTGATAATTAAAATGATAATGTAGAATTTTTAATATAATGTTTAAAAAATAATGAAATTAATATAATTGATGATTAATAATAAAATGTAATGAAAAAAATACATAATAAAAAAAAAATAAGATAAAAAATTTTAATAATTAATTTTAAAAACATATTGATAAGGTAAAATGAATAATAATATAAAAATATAATGTAATGAAAAAATTTTTAATGAATAAAAAATTCAATTAAGGAATAAGTGGGTTTTTGTGGGTTGTTTTTTTTTTTGTTTTTTTGAAATGACAATGAAAAATGATGATAAACTAACAAAATAATTTTTTATTAGTAATGATAATACAAATGGTAATAATAATATGAAAAAACACAATAATGAAATGATAAGAAAATTTCTGATAAGATAATGAAAATTTCTGTAAAATATAGAAATAATAATGGTAATGATAATGCCATAAGAAATGTAGATAATGACTGATACTAACGATACAAAAGAAACAATAAAGGATAACGTAACAATAATAATAATGATAAAAAAATGGGGGAATGAGAAAAGACGGAGGAAAAAGAGCGAAATAAAAGTGAAAAGCGAATGGGCGGGGTGGGGGAACAAAGAGAAACTTGGGTCGGTTTTCCGGTCTGGGGCGGCGCCGCTGGAGTGTGGGCGTGGGATTCGTGGGGGCGGGGTTAGAGGGGGGGAAGGGGGAGGGGGGGGGGTCGGCGAGAGGATTGTTCCGTTGTGTTGTAAGCATTTCCCTTTTTTTTTTTTTTTTTTTTTTTTTTTTTTTTTTTTTTTTATAGGCTAAATGGTAGTTTGGGGGTGTCTCTTTATGATTTCGAGTTTCTTTTTTTTATTTGATTGTGTTATTTTTTTGGGAATGGATTGTATATAGTTTAACACACAAGCCTACAGATATGGTATGTAAATTATATGAGTATTATCTATCTATATACTACTATCATTATATATATAGATGTATAGATAGATAGAATATATAATAAATTATCTATCTACTCTCTCTCTTCTCTTCTCTCTCTCTCTCTCTCTCTCTCTCTTTAATATATAAATATATAATTTTAAAATATATTAATATAAATTTATATAATACATATATAATACATATATATGAATATATACATAAATAATAATATGTTATTTTAAACAATATATGTATGTAATAACTATATAATATATATTAATATATATATATATTATATAATATAAATGTATTATAACAAATTTATATATATAATTTTAAATATATATATAAAATATATATTATAATATATGTATGTAGGGTTTTGCGTTTTATGATATATTATATTCATGCAAAAAATAGAAAAAATCAATCTTACCTTGTATTATTAAATTGTTACTAAAAGAGACATGATAGCCCCACGCCCGCACCAGTTGCGATGATAAAAGACGGGAACAAGATAGTTAAAACCCCCCCTCCCCCCCCCCCTTCTGGCACTTCCTTTCCTTTCCCTTTTTTCACCCCCGCCCCCCCCCCCCCCCACAGCCCTATAGGACCTTGGCAACCCTCCGGAAACGAGAGAATATTTTTCCTTTTTTTCCCCTTTTTTCTTCCCTTTCGGGGTCAGGTTGGTTTCAGGTCCCGGTGGAGGCCTGTGCCACTTAGAGCACGTTTTCCAGTACCAAAAAAAAAGAACAAGGGGAAAAGTTATTGAAAGCAGTATCAGAGAATTTTTTTACGGTCGAGTGCAAGGCCTTACAGTGTTTTTTTATTCGATATTTATAATTTAAACTACAGAGCTCAGGGTGTCAATTGCAATAGGGGTCGCTTTTCCCCCGGTCAGTTTCCATTCCAAATGTGTCGCTTTTACACCTTTCAGTCCATCCCCTTTGGGAAACCCCTGCTCTTTTTTTTCGGGGAAATGCACTGAGGGGGTACTCGCCTTAGATATGTGGGCGCCTTCCAACCCAAGGATTGGCGTCAAAAGGGAAGAATTTGTACCTGGGAATTTTTGAAGTTTCAGCATCAAACTCAGGATTTTTTGTCAGCTTAGTAAATACGCATACACAAACATACGACACACACAAACACACACACACACAACAAACTAAAAAACAACAAAAACACACACTTAAAACGTGTGGGAAACAGTCGAAAGATTTCGAGTAAACAACGAAAGGGGAAATCAAAGAAAACCGAATATGCCAATATTGGGGATATTCGTGTGTTCTTGTATTCCCTTCGTTGTTCTACTGCACACTCACACAAAAACACACAAAACAATACATTAAATATTATAATTATTTTTAATTTAAATAATATAAATATAATATTATAATTAAAACACACACACACACACACACACACACCACACACCCACACATATATAATTATATATATAATTATATATATAATATATATAAATAATATAAAATATAATATATAAGTGTGTGTGTGTGTGGTGTGGTGTGTGTGTGGTGTGGTGTGTGTTGTGTGTGGTGGGGCCTTGAGAAACAAAAAACAGGGATAAAAGGGGAAGTCGCCGCCGTGGCATAAGTGGTAGCGCGTTGAACTGCGGGGGATTAAGGGGGTATCCCAATAGGGAAGGTGGGCAGCCCAAAAAACCTCTCAATAGAAATTTGGGGGAGGGATAGACCTGCAGGGAAAAAGGCTATTTTAAAAAAAAAAAAGAAATAATATATATATTTAATAACCCCACACACAAACGAAAAACACACACACACAAAAACGACACACACATACATATATATAATTATATATATATATAATATAATAATAAATATATAAGGGGGAATAAAGGATATATATATATATTTTAATATATAAAAATATATTATATATTGTGTGTTATATATATATAATATATATAATAATTTTAAAATTATATTAAACCACACACACACATACGCAACACAAATAACACACCCCACAAAACACACGCACGCACCACAACACCACACACAACACCCCACACACACACACACACACACACCACACAACCCACACACACACCAACATACACACACATTATAGATATGTGTGGGGTGTGGAAATTTATATATCTTATTATTATCTATTTTTTTGTCTATTTATCTCTCTCTCTTCTCTCTCTTTATAGAGTATATATATGATATTATATATATAGATATAGAGATATAAGTGTATATATATATAATATAGAGAGAGAATAGATATAGGTAGATAGATATGATAGAGTAGAGAGATATAGATAAGTAATATATATATATATAGAGATATATATCTCTATATATTCCGTAAACAGGTATATAACGCTGTATAGATGATATAATATAGATATATAGATATATAGAATAGATATATAATAGAGGAGATATATATAGAGTGATAGATAGATGGATAGGATAGATATAGGTAGATATATAGATAGATATATATAGAGATATATTATAGGTATATATATATTAGGTGAGATAGATGATTATATATTAATATAATATATATATATATATACAATAATAGATATATATACATAGGATATGTATATAACTAGATATATATATAATATATATATATATATATCGATACATATATATATATATACATATATATATATATATATATATATATTATATATATATACATATATATATATATAATATTATATATATAGAGTATATATATAGAAAGAGAGAGAGAAAAGAGGCAGAAAGATAAATAGACAGAAAAAAATAGATAGAGATATAGATTATATTGAATCCACACACACACACCAGATATTATATATGTGTGTGTATGTGTGTGTGTGGTGTGTGTGGTGTTGTGTGTGTGTGTGGTGTGTGTGTGTGTGGTGTGGTGTGATGTGTGTGCGTTGCGTGTGTGTGGGGGTGTGTGTGTATTTGGGTGTGCGTATGGTGTGTGTGCTGTGTCTATATATTTATAATATATATATATATAATATAATATAGATTATATACACACATATATATTATATATATATATTATATATAATATATATATATATACATTATATAATATATAATATCTATATATATATATAATATCTACTATATAATAGATATATATGTATGTGTGTGTGCGTGTGTTATGTGTGTGTGTGGTGTGTCGTGTGCGTTGTGTGTGTGTTGATATAAATATTATATGTATCTTTCTTTTTTTTAAATAAGCCATTATTCCACTGCAGGTCTATGCCTCTCCCAAGTTACTATTGAGGAGGTCATTTGGCTTGTACCACCCTTGCTGATTGGATACCCCTCTTAACAACGCAGTTCAACGCGCTACCACTATGCCACGGGCGGCGATTCCTATGGCACCTGCTTTTTTGATTTCTCAAGCGCCACAACACACACACACACACACACACACACACACACACACACACACACACACAAAAACACCACCTTTAATATATATATATATATATATATAGATATTATAATATATATAATAATATAATAATATATATATATATATGTGTGTGTGTGTGTGTTGTGTGTTGTGTGTGGTGTGTTGTATCATATAATATATATATATATATATATATATATCTATATATATATTCTATATATATTAATATGATATGTATATGGGATATGTGGTGTGGGATGTGTGCGCGTAGAACAACGAAGGAAGTACAGAAAGCACACGAATATGCCCAAATATGTGACATATTGTGTTTTCTTGTACTCCCTTCGTTGTTCACTCGCAATCAGTTCGACATGAATTCAAACGTGTGTAAGTGTGTGTATTTTGTGTGTGTTTTATGTGTGTGTGTGTGTGTTGTATGTGTGTGTGTGTGTGTGTGGGCGTATGTTTGGTATGCGTAGTTACATAAGCAATGACAGAAATCCTGAAGTTTGATGCATGCAACTTCGAAATCCTCCAGAGTCCAAAATTCTTACTTGACGCCATGATCCTCGGTTGTGGAAGGCGTCACATATCTAAGGCGAGTATCCCCTCTCAGTGACACTGCGAAGAAAACGAGCAAGCGGTTCCGAACGAGGGATGGCACTGACAAGTGTAAAAGCGACAACATTTGAATGGCAACTGACACGGAGGAAAAGCCGACAACATTGCAATGACACGCCTGAGCTCTGTAGATTAATTAATGAATATCGATATATAAAAATCATGTAAGGCACTTGCAACGACGAACGTTACATAATTCTCTGATGACTGCTTTCAAGAACTAGTTCCTTTGCTTCTTTCTTTTGGTACCTGGGACAAAGCGTGGCTCTAAGTGGCACAGTGCCGCACACCTGGGACACTGGAAACCAACACGACGCCGCAACGGAAGAAAAAAAGGGGAAAAAGAGGAAAAAGAATTCTCTCGTTTACGGGAGGGTGCCAGACGGTACTATAGGCTGTGGCGGAGGGGTGAGGGGGAGGGGGGGTGAAAGGGAAAAGGAAGAGGAAGTGCAAGAAAGTGGGGCGAGGGGAGAGGGGGGTTATACCTATCTTGTTCCCGTTCGTTTTATGAATCGCAACTGGTGTCGTCGTGGGGACTATCATCGTCTCCTTTAGTAAACAATTTAATTATATATACAAGGTAAGATTGATGTATCTATATTATGCATGAATGATAAGATAGCAGTATATACACGCAAAAACCAACATTACATGATATATATATATATATATATATATAATATATATAATATATATATACTATTATATATATAATAGTACTATATACATATATATATAATATAGATATATTTATATTATAGATAGATATATATATAGATAGTTACGGATACATACATATATATATATATATGAGATGAAGAGAGAGAAGAAGAGAGAAAGAGGAAGGATAGACAGAGAAGAGACGGAGAGAGAGATGTAGATAGATATATATATATGTATATCTATCTATCTATCTATACATCTATATATATACATGATGTAGATAGATATATAGATGATAGATAGATACATACATATCATTCTACATACACATATACTGTAGGCGTGTGTGTATATAATATATAAATCACATTCCGAAAAAAATAACACAATCAAATTAAAAATAGCAAACTCGAAATCATAATGAGACACCCACAAGCACTACCAATTTAGCTCATATAAAAAAAAAAAAAAAAAAAAAAAAAAAAAAAAAAAAAAAAAAGGAATCAGTTACAACACAGGGAAACAATCCTCTGCGACCCCCCCCCTCCCATTCCCTCCCTCTAACCCGCCCCCACGAATCCACCCCAACACTCCAGGGGCGCCGTCCCACAGCCCGGAAAATCCGACCAGTTTCTTTTTGGGTTCCGCCCACCACCGCCCATGCGCTTATCACCTTTCTATTCGCTCTTTTTCCTCCTTCTTCTCTCATTCCCGTATTATTAATCATTTTTAAATTATGGTTATCGTACCCTTTATTTTGCTTTTGATATCGGTGATCAGCCCATTATCAGTATTTATTATCATTATAGGCATTATCATTACCATTATTATTCCCTACTATTTTTATCAAATTATCATTATCATTACAGAATTACATTTCATTATCATTAGTGTTTTTTCATCTTTATTATTCCCATTTGTTTATCATTTAATATAATAAGATTTTGATTAGTATTATCATCATTATCATGTCATTATCATTATGGGTTAGCAATAGCAATATCATCATCAGTATCATTAGCATTAGCATCATCATCATCATTATCATTATTACTACCATTATTACCATTATTGCAATTACTGTTATTAGCATTAAAATTATTATCATTACTATTATTATGGTTATTATTATTATTGCTATTATTACTGTCATTATCAATATGATTATTATAATCATCATTATTAAATATTATATTATCATTATTGTTATTATCATTATCAGTATTTATATATCATTATCATTATCATTATTATCATCATCACCATGACTATCGATATAATTATCATTATTTTTCTAATCATTATTATTAGCATGAATATCATCATCATTACTACTATTATTATCATTATCATTAAAACCAATTTTTCATCATTTTCATTATAATTTTTATCATTTCTAACTATTGTTGATATTCTTAATCATCGCTTTATTATCATTTTGTATTATTGTTATATCATTATCTCATCATTATTGTCCTAATCACCTTTTTTTTTTATTCAATAACTCATTATTATCTTATCATTATCATTGTCATCATGATTATATTTATCATTATCATCATCATAACCATTACATTATAATTCCTTTCAATATTTTATCCCTAAAGAATTATTTACCCATTTTTAAACCTAACAGGATGTTGAAAAATAGCAATGATGAATCAAGTAAAAAAATAAATCATGAAATCGCTTGCTACGTTTTATGCTCGATGCATATTGTCATAAATGTCGACAACAGATATATGAAATTTGAAAAATTTTTTTTTTGATAATGGTTAAGCCGATAATGGAACTGAATATTACATTCTATACTTCAGTGCTACATGGCCTATGTTATATTATTATGGACACAGATACAAATCAGTTATTTTCTTCTTCTGTCTGTTTCTTCTCTTTGTTTCCTATTTCATCTTATTTCTTTCTGTCCACCAATCGGTACCTCTCTTTCTTTCGGTCTTTCTCTTTCGCTCTCTCTCTGTCTCTTTCTCTGTCGCTCTCTCTCACTCTATCGATCTCTCTATCTATTCAATCTATCTATCTATCTTTCTTCATCTAAATACCTATCTATCGTCTATTAATCTCTATCCCTCTCTATCTCTCTCCCTTATCTCCACTATATTTCCTCTCTCTCTCTCTCTCTCTCTCCTCTCCCTTCTCTTTTCTCTCTCTCCTCTCTCTCTCTCCCTCCTCTTCCTTCTCTCTCTCTCTTTTCCCTCTCTCTCTCTAACTACATACAACAACATACTACATACATAAACATACACACACACACACACACCACACACACACCACACACACCACACAAACACACACACAACACAAAACACACACGGTATTTTAATTTTATATATATATTATATATATATATATATATATATATATATATATTATTATTTTATTTTTTATAATTTTATATATATAATAAAAATATATATATTAAATCTATCCTGTCAATATTTAAAAAATCATTTTCAATATTTTATATATTTATAATATATTATATATATATATATATAAAATATATATATATATATATATATATAAAAATAAATAATATATATATATAATATAAATATAAAATATATAATATATATATATATCTATATAATATATTATAAATATAAATAATATATAAACATATATATAATATATAATATATATACACACAAACACCACACCCCACACACACACCCCACACACACACACAAACAAAAACACAACACACACCAAACTAATTACATATATTATATATATATATATATATATATATATATATATATATATATATATATATATAAATGTATGTATATGTATGTATATTACATACATATATATAAATAAAAATAAAATATATAAAACTATATAAAACATATACATATATATGCATATATATATATATATATATATTATATTATATATATATATATATATATATATAATATAATTTTATATTTATAATATATATATATATATATATATCATCATCAATAACGTTATGGTTTATGTTTTTAGCAGCCGTGGACCTCCCCCACCACAACACACACACACACAAACACCACACAACACCACATATAATATTAATATATATTTTATATTATATCTATATAATATATATATATTATATATAATATTATATTTTATATATATATGTATTTTATGATATATATATATATATATATATATATATATTTAATTTTATTAATATATTATATATTGTATGTTGTATGTATGTGTTGTTATAATCTCAATATATATTATAATAATATATATAGATTAATTTTAACTTCTAGCTATTTTCTAATACTATAGTTGTGTGTGTGTGTGTGTGTTGTGTGTGTGTGTGTGTGTTGTTGTGTTGTGTGGTGTGTTGTGTGTGTGTGGTGTGTGTGGTTGTTGGGTTTTTGGTGTGGTGTGTGTGCGTGTGTGTGCATGTATGCATGTATGTACATTGTATGTATATGTCTATTCAATATCCTTTTCTTTTTCTCGCATTTGCTCCTGTATCATTCCACACAATAAACCCCGCTCTTCTTCCCCATGTATTTTGTCAGAATACACTATGATTATTTTTCTTTTCTTTTTCTCTTTCATCATTTGTCTATTTCATTTATTTTTGTTTTTTTATTTATCTGGAATTTCTCTTTTTCGGCGGAACACTTTTCTGTGCAAAATATCATAGGTTTGCAGGGGTTGAAACATATGGTAGAGAGGTATGGGATGATAACACATACATACATACCCGGGTTTTGTCGAACCCCACGTCACAACACACACTTACTTACACACCCAAACGCACACACAACACACACACACACACACACACACACACACACAACAGCACACACACACCAAC
>NC_051403.1:18035083-18040083 GCF_015228065.2 Penaeus monodon | reverse complement strand
GAGTATATATCTTCTTAAATCAGGCACACTCATCTGCGAGATGGAAATTTTATACTCATTCCCGTAATTCTCAACAGGATAGTGCCAGTAATCTATTAACTGTTCCGTATAACCCGTCCCTCGATGAAAAACGGCACATGCTTAAAGGCGCTGGCATTGACACTGCCTTTACATATCCGAATACGTTGCGTAAAACTTTAGTTAAACACAATGCGGCTAGCGGTGCTCTTGAGACTTCCCCCGGTATTTACACTATACCTTGTAAAGATTGCCCCAAGTTTTACATAGGTGAGACCGGTAAAGCTTTTGAGAAAAGAATTAATGAACATCAGCGTGATGTTAGATTTGCTAGAGAATCAAATGCGTGTTTCGTTCATTTACGTGATGAAGGTCACCGGATTAACTGGAAAAGCTGCCAATTCATACGAAAGAAAAATGTTAGAATCTCTTTTAATTAGAAAAATGCCTAATTTCAACTTGAGTGCTGGTCAATGGGGCCTGGATGATCTTACCTCCTCGTTAGTTAGCAAAGCCTTCCCCAGACTCTTCGACCTTGACCCTCCTCATGAGACATGATTCAGCTCTTGTTGGTCCTGTCTCTCTATCACTATATATACTTGCAAAATTTTCTCCATGTATCCATTTCGGTTTATTCGTCTGAAGAGGAACTCGTGAAGAGTTCGAAACGTTACGGTTTAGTTTCTTTTTCTACTGTGGCTGTTTCCCTTTTCATATATATATATATATATATATATATATATATATATATATATATATATATGTGTGTGTGTGTGTGTGTGTGTGTGTGTGTGTGTGTGTGTGTGTGTGTGTGTGTGTGTGTGTGTGTGTGTGTGTGTGTGTGCGTTTGACCATATTTGAATGAAACACTACACCCTGTCTCACACGTTCTAATCCCTCCCCACCCCAAGGTCTACTGCACAGAGAGCCGGGCCATGATCGTCATCGGCGTGGTGTACGCGCTGTGCTTCACCCTGACTGCTTCGACCCCGCACGAATGGGTCATCGAGGAGGTTCGAGACAACGCCACGGGGACCTCGGTGCTCCGACTCGACTATTCGGACCTCGGACGCAACGATACCTACAAGATGGTGCGTGTGGCGGCCGGTGCTTGCTTTCTTGATTCTTGATTCTTGATTCTTGATTCTTGATTCTTGATTCGTGCCGGATATGGGCTTTGTAGGATTTGTCTTGGGTTTGAGTAGATTGGCTTTGTTGATATATATATATATATATATATATATATATATATATATATATATATATATATATATATATATATATAATATGATAGCTAGCTAGATTATAGAAAAGATTATAGAAAGATAAAGATATAGATGTATATATGGATACAGATATAGAGATAGCTATAAAGATATAGAGATAGGGATAAGATTATAGTTTATAGATATATATAGCTACAGATAAGTATATAGATACATATATAGAAAGTCATAGGTATATTTACGTGTATTCTCTCCCTCTCCCTTCCCTTCCCATCTCCCTTCCTTCCTCCTCCCTTTCCTCTTCCTCAATTCCTCCTTTTTCCCTTCCATCTCCTTCTCCTTTCCCTTCCTATCTTCCTCCCTCTCTGCCTATCTTCCTCCCCCCTTCCTTTCTTCCTCTCTCCCTTCCTATCATCCTCCCTTCTTCCTGTCACTCTCCCTCTCCCTTTGCCTTCCTATCTCCCTCCCTCCCTCCCTCCCAGTCTCCCTATCCCTTTGCCTTCCTACCCCCCTCCCTCTCTTCCTACCTTCCTTCCTCCCTCCCTCCCACTCTCCCTCTCCCTTTCCCTGTTACTCAATCACACACCCTCCTCGTAAACAAGCACTGCTATAAATATGTCCCTCACAAGCTCTCATTAAGGTACCGGATACGGTTACGGGAAAGGTAGCTAGCTATCGAGATATCACACAGATAACGAACTCCTTCCTTAGGCAAATACTCCTTGAAGCAAACGTTGGTTTTAAATTGTTAAGTCGTTTAGGTAAATAAGATTAAAAAGGGGATATTGGCAACTCTTTTTTTTTTGGGGGGGGTAACGTTTTCTGTCTCTGTTTCTCAGTTTCTCCGTCTCTCTCTCTCTCTCTCTCTCTCTCTCTCTCTCTCTCTCTCTCTCTCTCTCTCTCTCACTCACTCTCTCTCTCTCCTTCTTCTTCTTCTTCTTCTTCTTCTTCTTCTTCTTCTTCTGTTTCAGCCAATAAGAAAATAAGAAGGAAATGAAACCCATTCTGATTGGTGGAAAAGTCAGATGATTTTCTATTTTTATTTTTCTCTCTTTGTCTTCTATCTTTCTTTTGCTCTCTCTTTATGTAATAAGAACAGATCTTTTTATTTTCTTTTTTATTTTATTTTTATGTTTCCTTATTTTCTTTCGTCATTTTCTCTCTTTTTATTCTTTTCTCTATCTATCTCTCTTTCTGTTTCTCCCTTGTTTCTTCATTTTCATGCATAATACTTATCTCGATTTGTATTCTTCCCATTTTCTTGCTCTTTTCCTTCATCATCATCATCATCATCATCATCATCATCACCCTCACCATCACCATTACCATTACCATGATCATCATCATCACCATCACCATCACCATCATCATCATCATCATCATCATCATCATCATCATTACCGTCACCATCACCACCACCACCACCATCATCATCATCATCATCATCTCATCATCATCATCATCATCATCATCATCATCATCATCATCATCACCTTCACCATCACCAACGCCGCAACTGCCATTAACGTTTAATCCAACGAGTAAAACATTACTGAAATCTGTTGTTGTTGTTTTCATCATTTTCCTTTCAACACAAAAGACAAAGGTCAAACTATTCTTGTCTGAGGCAATTCTAGTTAATTTTTTTTCACTGTAATTTTCCACTATGCTTATCCAGACTTATCCATGTTTAAGATCATGTACACAGACACACTGATATGATAGATGGATAAATAGATAGATAGATAGATAGATAGATAGATAGAGAGAGAGAGAGAGAGAGAGAGAGAGAGAGAGAGAGAGAGAGAGAGTGAGGGAAAGAGGTAGGTAGATGGATAGAGATAGATAAATAGATGGAGAGAGAGATAGAGATAGATAGATAGAGTATACGGATAGATTGACAGAGAGAGAGCAAGAGAGAGAGAGAGAGAGAGAATATACGAATAGATAGACAGAAAGAATAACATAGAGCCGGATAGATTGGTGAGTAAATGGATAAGCAAACACATGGATAAATATACATAAATGCAAAGCTAGATACAGAGTAGATAGATAAGTAGACAGAAACACAGATAGAAAGAGATAGAGAGATAAGTAGATTAATAGACCTATGGAAAAGCAGATAGGAAGGTTCATGCAGATAATAGATGTACTGAAATATAGTAGAAAAAACCACTGCACACAAAACAGGTTTATGAAAGAGATGTGGATGCTGATACAGATATAGATGTAAATACATATACGAATACAGATATAGATATAGACAAGGATAAAGATATAGATAGAAAAGAGTATAGATACAGAGATAGATAGAGATGTAGATGTAGATACAGGTATATAAAGTAGATACAGATGTAGGTACAGATAGATAAATATATAGATTCAGAGGTAGATATAGATATGAATACTGATATATGTGTAGTTATAGACATAGATTTAGATATAGATTTAGATATAAATATAGATATAGGTTTAGATACAGATATAGATTTAGATACAGAATAGATTTAGGTTCAAATACAAATATAGATTTAAAACTGAACATCAATCTACATAGATTTTGATACAGATAAGGATATAGAATTAGATATAGACACAGATGTTCCTCCTTTTCTCAATTCTTTCTCTCCCCCCCCCCAAGGTATTCTACTGGTTCACGGCCGTGTGCTTCATCCTGCTGCCTCTCGTGCTTCTGTCGGTGTTCAATTCGTTCCTTATCTACGTGGTGAAGCAAAGCCGGGCTCAGCGACGCACCATGACGAGCCAGCGACTTGAGAGGGACACCCATTCGCAGTCGCAGGAAAATAAGATTACCGTGATGCTGATTGCTGTGGTTCTGCTGGCTCTCGTCTGTCAGCTTCCTGTGGCCGTCCTGTTGCTCTACAAGTCATTTAATGAGGTGAGGACCTTTTTTTTTTTTTTTTTTTTTTTTTTTGAGGTGGGGGTGGAAGGTTGGGGTGGGGGGGAAGGGGAGAGGGATGGGAGATTGAGTTGTGGGGTGGTTGGTGGGGGTTGTGTGTTTGTGTGTGTGTGGGTGGGGGGTTGTGGGAAGGGAACTGTGGGGTTTGGGGGGGGGGGGTTGATGGCAGTTGGTGGTGGAGAGGTGGGGGGAGGGGGGGTTGGGTTTGTAAGGGGGTGGGGGGAGTTGGTCTTGATGAGAGAGTTGTAGGGGGGGGGGGTAAAAATGATAGGGGAGAGAGAGAGAGAGAGAGAGAGAGAGAGAGAGAGAGAGAGAGAGAGGGAGAGAGAGAGAGAGAGAGAGAGAGAGAGAGAGAGAGAGAGAGCGGGGGGGGGGGGAGAGACAGATTGAGAGACGGAGAGAGGGAGCGGGAGAGAGGGAAAGAGACATAGAGAGAGAGAGAGAGAAAAAAGAATTAATACAGAGAGACGAGAATCGAAAAAAAAAAAAAAACGATTTCAAAAGAATAAAAGAAAATTAAAAAACTATAGTCACAAAACTCAACATACGCGGTAATGATAACTATGAAAAATCAAAGGACTTCATTAAATCAGAAAATAATTATCTCACATGTGTGGATGAATCGTCATATATTTGTGCAATGTTTGCATTTAATAGAGCAAACAATTATTGCAATGCAGTTGATCAGCTCAAATAGATCAATACACGAGAAGCTAATCGTAATTTTTTTTCTCTCTCTCTTTTTAGTAATGATGCATAATGTTAGTGTCATTACTGTTACATTTATTAGTCATTTATCTGTAATTTTCATTGTATTTTAGTTTTTTTCGTTATTA
>NC_051403.1:18010083-18015083 GCF_015228065.2 Penaeus monodon | reverse complement strand
GAATGAAAAAATGTGCGTGTTTGTGAAAGAGAGAGAGGGGGGGGAGGGAGGGAGAGATTTTACATGAAATCCCTATTTCTAGAACAGATTACATGCCCTGCAGGGAGAGAGACCGAAGCATATCCTGAAACCGGCTGGACTCTTAATGCCTTATGAAGGCTGTCAGTCAGGCATTAAACGCACACAAACACACGCGCGCGCGCGCGCGCACGAACGCTCACAAACACACTCAGGACGAGAGAGTGTATTCCAGAACAATTTACATACCACTCTATGCCAGGGGATGATTCCTCCGCTTTTAGATAAATTTACCGACCTTTTATTAATAAGTAATGGCCATTGGGCTAATACATCCTGAAATACAAGCTTATCTGACTGAAAAGAGAAATAAACAAATTAATAAAGGTAAGAATAATCTCTTCGCCAGGTGATAGAGATAATACATTCAATCTCAAATAGGTTTTGACAAATGGTAGTTGATTGAGAGGATGTAGTTTGGGTTCATTTAAATAAGAAATGGTTATGACCACGGGATCTGCTTGGCTTTGTTTGTAAACAATCGACTTATACATACTACCGAGTAAAGTGGCATTCCTATACGCAACCTGGCACTCATAATCTCCTACCCCGAGTTACGTTATTGTCGATTTCATAAATATCTATTTCTATTTGGTGTTCCAGCAACTCACAAAAGGATAGGTGGTTTTCTCTTTTTCTGTAATCCCTAGGCGATCTCCATAATCTCTATGAGAGCTAAAAGCAACCTTATTTGATCAAGAGATTACAGAATTGTTTAGTATGGATCCTCACACGTGCTAGGCAAATGAATGCCCTGCTTTGGAAGTTGGAAGTCTGAGAGGGAGATATTCCTGGCTCTCTCTCTTCTGGATTCAAGGTAGGAAATCTACGGAGAGCACTCACATTGTTATTAACGACAGGTAGGTGACGCACTCTCCCCGTTATCATTTTGTATATGAGAATACATGGCTAATGTCTTTGTATTAACTGAGTCCATCCAGTCAGAGTCGTACAATTTCCTTACAAATGATAAGGATTAGGGTATCATTCTGTGAATGATCAGTAGTGGGGCACCTTCGATGGAAATGAAGAACTGACTTTATCTTTATCTCTCTTTTATCTCGATGTTAAGATCACTGATTTGGATTCTGGCATTATGTCAGTGTCAACATATACATGGACTCGATGCCATCGTGAAGAAATTACATCTTTAAGAAAGTTAAAAAAAAAATATGTGTTCCCAAACATAGTCTAGACAGTTTGGTCAACTATCCTACAGCAGAATACAAAAGAAAATAATAAGCCTAAATCCAGAATAGATATAAATATGCTTATGTTTTGAAGTTGTAAGAGCCTAATATTAAACATGTACTTGCACCACTGTGGATTGATGAAAAGTCTAATTACTTCATTAAACCAAGAAGTTTATTGGGCATTAGTTAAGCAAGTATTATTCACATTGTACTTTTTTGTGTAATTCCAGACCAATTTAAAAGCACTGGAAGAAACTGGAACCGCATAACCAGGTCTATAACATACATAAACCTTGGAACTCTGGCTTCTACACAGTCATATAATCTGAATGACAAAGCAATCTACAGTAGAGCTAAAATTACAGTGCACAAGGAAGCTTGCTGGAAGGCGAAACAACAAAACCTAGTTTTTTTCATCATTTGTAACAATCATGAGCTCTTCAAACAGCATTCTTAGCCATCTAAACACTGCACGATGAAACAAGGACTCCGTAACGTACAGTCGACATCGTTTGACTTGTAAGAAACTACATTAAACATAACAACTTATCTACAAACACACAAACATGCAAAACCAAACCGATAGACACGAACATACAGACGAAACAAACACAAAGACTATGCAGACAATAGCAGAGAATCATATATAGCCTCAGAACTACTTTCTCTAATAAGGACATAGTATCTCAAGGCTATTGTCTCTGTGGCCGGAATTTGAGGGCCTCGTAGATGCCTTCAAGACAGAATATCTATTACCATTGTTCTAGTTTTGTTAACTTTTATAGTATAATCACTGTTGTTGTCAATATTAGTATTAGTATATCAGTATCATTATCATTACCATTACTACTGTTGTTGTTGTTATTGTATTATTATTATTAATATTTATTATTATAATTAGTAGTAAAAGTAGTATAGTAGTAGAGTAGTAGTAATTTTACTATTATCAGTACCCTTACAATTTCATTAACATTATTTCTACGATTATCATCACTGTTATTATAATTGTTATTGCTTTCGTGATTATTATCATTACTATTAGGACTTCTATCATCATTATGCTTTTATTATAATGATAATGATAATAGTAACAATAATGATAGTAATAATAATAATAATAATAATAATATTAATTATTATTATTATTATTATTATTATTATTATTATTATTATTATTATTATTATTTATTATTATATCATTATTATTATTATTATTATTATCTATTATTATTATTTTTTCATTAGTATTACTATTATTATTATTATTTTTTATTTTCATTATTATTTATTATTATTATTAATATTATTATTATTTTATTATTATTATTATTATTATTATTATTATTATTATTATTATTATTATTATTATTATTTATATTACTATTATTATCATCATGATCAATATCATCATTACTTATCATTAATATAATTATTATTATTATCATTACTATTATTATTATTATTATTATATCATTATTTTGATTATTATATTATATTATTATTATCTGCTTTTTTTTATTAGATAGTTGCGTAACTATCACAATAATAATAATAATAATTATTATTATTACTGAGGTTTTATTATCATTATTATCATTATAACCTTTATTATTATTATCATTATTATCACTATCATTTTCATTATTAATATTATTTCTGTTATTATTATTACTATAATATTAGTAATAATTATTATTACCATTATTATTATAATTTTTTCATTATCATCATTATCATTAATATAACAATAATGTTTATTATTGTTATTATTATTATTGTTGTAATCATTAGTTTTAAGATCATTATTTTTTACCATTATCATTATTATTACAATCATTATCCTTTTAATTATTAATATTATTGTTACTAATATTATTTTTATTATCATTATTATTATCATTATCATTGTTATGATTATTCTTATCATTATTACTTTTATTAATATTAATAAATATTAATAATACTTACTGATATTACTACTAATAATGATCTTATTGTTATTATCTTTATTATTATCATCATTATCATAACTAATATCGTTAGCAGTATTATTATTTTTATCGTTATTATTACTATTATTATTATTATTATTATCATAATTATTATTATTACTATCTTCATTATTATTGTTGATAATAATATATTATTAATATTGTTATAATTATTATTATCATAATTATCATTATTATCATTATTGTTATTATTATTATCATTATCATTATCATTATTACTACCTTCATTATTTTGTTACCAGTATTATCAATATCTTTATTTTCATTATGGTAGTAATGAAAAATAAATATTACGTCGTGTTAATGTTATCGTCATTTCATTTCATTATTATAATCATCACTATCATTATTATTATAATAACTATATATACCTAAAGGGAGGGTATATAATGATAATATATTGATGTATTCGTTAACAGCTGACACTGACCCCCCCCCCCCCCATCCCCACGTCATTAAGTGGGTGAGGGAGGGGTTGGGTGTAAGGGCATGTCTCTCAATCAATACTTTTGTACATATTCATGGACACGGCTGATGCGACTTTAAATACTTTACATTGACAAAGGGTTAGATGTCGTATGTTCGTATGAATATGTGTGATGTCTTTTTTAGGTATTGAAGTTCGATACTGAGTCAGGACACGTGTTTTGTGTTAGGAAGCAAATTTGCATAGCAGAAATTTGGAAAGTGAAAAAAACAAAACCACAAGGACGATCACCTGACTTGTCATAAAATGAAACGAGTGAAAATTGGATCTTAATGTATTAAAATGATCTGTTATGTGTTCGACTTAATATATTGCTTGGGTTTTGAATATTTAAACAGAAAAAAGAGGTACAAAGAGAAATAAAAAGAGCTGTGGGGGGGGGGGGGCGGACAAGCTTCGGCAGAAATTTTGTTAAGTATGCAAATCCTCTGATACAAGCGGAAAACGTATTTGAATCTACGAACACGTTGACCCATTTTGAAATTCCTCGCCACTTTTTTTGTTATTTAAATATGTGTTTGGATGTATTCACATTCACTGACGAAACATTTCGCATTGTTCATATATCTTATCTTTCCTTCACCTTCTCCCTTTCCCATTCACAC
Source organism: Penaeus monodon (assembly GCF_015228065.2). Taxonomy (NCBI): domain Eukaryota; kingdom Metazoa; phylum Arthropoda; class Malacostraca; order Decapoda; family Penaeidae; genus Penaeus; species Penaeus monodon. Next base: position 18,010,708 of record NC_051403.1, on the reverse strand, counting down.
GAACTTGTAATGTAAAGCATTCTCTATTTTTCTCATCAACTGGTCTCGTTAAAGATTTCTTTTACGGCTCAATAAAATGGATTTTTGTCTCTTTTTTACCCTATCACTGTATTCTTTCAAAATCTTTTAAAAAATCATTTCTGTGGAGTTCTGTTCTTAGAGTCCACGTTTAGTATCTGTTGATACCGAATCTTTTGATATGTATGCGTGCGTGCGTGTTGTATGCGTTGTATACTCGTACGCACAAATGCCCAAGTTATATAAGCATGTTTTATTAGAAATACAAACCCTTACATAAAATAAATCCTGATAGTTTGTTCCATAATAGTAGTACTTAACTCCAAAACCGGTTTGCAACTTTATTCACCAGACTCTATATGATTAGTCAAATGAGAGAGAGAGAGAGAAAGAGAGAGAGAGAGAGAGAGAGAGAGAGAGAGAGAGAGAGAGAGAGAGAGAGAGAGGAGAGAGAGAAAGAGAGTGAGAGAGAGGAGATAAGAGAGAGAGACAAAGAGAGAGAGAAGAGAGAGAGAGAGATGAGAAAAAATATAAAATTTTAGTGTACAAAAAGAAATAAATGTTTGATAGTAATGTTTACTATTCGTAATAGAAGTAATCATTTGTA
>NC_051403.1:17972583-17977583 GCF_015228065.2 Penaeus monodon | reverse complement strand
TTCCATGTAATCCAAAAGAATAAAGTTTTCTAAGTAGGCCATATGACCATGTCATGTAGGATTTTTCGATACCTAAGAATACTGGTATAAAAAATACTCGAGTTTGGTGTCCCTTTCGGTAGCCGCACTGCTCGTCAACTAGTAAATTACTGCAATTTAATAATTGTAATATCTTACTGTTAACAATTCATTCCATGACCTTGCATAATCAGCTTGTCAACGTAATTGAGTCATAAGAGATGGCGGATCTGGGATTTCCCCCTCTTTTCAATATGGGAATGATGTCGGCGAATTTGGAAAAGTCTGGCTTTTCCAAATCCCATTGTACTCTTCTAGCAACTTAATCATGACATCATGATTAAGATGCTTTATCACCTCTTATCGAACTATATTGTGGCCTGGGGATGTTCTGGGTTTCTTGGGCTCATGCGAGCTCATTCATTGTAATTCATTCTCGTGTGGCAAACTGTACAGACTGCAGCTCAGCAATGTCTCTAGGTGTATCAACGTTGTTTCCCTCGTGGGTGAAGTTCTTAATTTCATAAGATGTTTTTTCTTGTTTATTTAATTGATAGTGGACCAAACCTGTGATATGCATTTATTGCTGTTAACTGTGAAGAAAAGCTCCGCCAGGAGTATCTTTATGCTTGTCTAATTGTTCTATGAGCCCTAGCTCTTGCTAGTTCTCATTATTGATATTTCTGAAAAACCTGTAGGTCTTTTTGCGTTCACACAGCGCCCTGTGGCAGTCTGGTGTCCACCATGGAACTCAGTGCTTAACACTATCTGCTGAAGTCTTTGGGAATGGATATCAATGCGGTTTCTAATATAGAATTTTGATTATCGTTTACTTTATCATCAATGTTTTCTCAAACTAATTCGAGCTTGAACCTCCTTGGGAAGACGACTCAGTCTGTTCTTTTTACATATAATTTAGGTGCTGAAGGCGCTCTTGTGTCTCGTGAATATTCAATAAAAATAGAAAGGTAATCGCTTCCCAATGAATTATCAATGGTGCGCCATAGGCACTTGGATGCTATTGCTGAAGAAACCAAAGATTTGTCAATAAAGCTCAAAGCAACGGTATTACCATCCACCGGACTGCTGTAGTCCAGAACCAAATCAGAATTATACATTAGCTTTAATTTAATTATTTTGTGGCAGACTATCCTGAAGAGAAAAGACCTCATCATAAATTGCCACATTATCAAGTGGATAATAAACTGAACATGTAGTCAGATATGTGCCATTATTTTTTACTTTGCATGTAACAAACTCCAAAGTAAAATCAATAGTCACCAGTAAAAGGGAAGCTTTGGTGGACGTGCATGGTGATTCCGCTTCCACCCCTACTCTCACGGTCCTTCCGACATAAACGGTATTTCTTCAACGAACTAAAACATCAGGAGCATAGGATGGGACTAATATTTCAGTCATTTAATGTAGCTGTAGCTTCCCGGAAAGGTTTGGAGATAGAAGCCTACATGTCTTGCTTCTCCTGTCAAAGAAGAAGACTGGCAGTCGCTTGGACAACGAGGTTCAATACACTATAATTCGGTATCAGCTTCCTGAAGATGCTTCTGCTGGGTTGATTCGGCCATTTGATCGACAAATTTAGTTAGCTGATAAACTTTAATGTATAGTTCTTTAACAGTTTGCTTTATTTCGGTATTTTTTTATATTTAGCTGCAAGCTGTTGACTGATATTACTTGCACTACGGGTGGCGTTAGTTACTGCTACACCATTGGAAGAATCTAGTCCATTTCTCTTTTAGCTTTAATATAATTTCATATTTTCTCATATATGCTAATGTCTCACAATTAACAAATTTGAAAAAATCGCAAGTACATGTAATGGGGTCATGAGCTTCAGCACATTTACGGCAAGTGAATTTATTAGTAACCTTGTCAATACATCTTAATGAAGTGTGTCCGAATTTTTACCACCTATTACAATGTATTTGCTTGGACACGTTCATGTCCAACACTGCCACATTTAGGGACTTTACTCAAAACAAAAGTAAAAAAAAAAGTTTTGGTTCGCACATTTCCATCCTTCTTGGTCACACAATTAATGTCCACTACATCTTGGTTCTTCATGCTCTCGAGAATTTCACTTTCTCCTATCGTCCTCAAATCCCTGTGAAAGATTACCACCTGACAGGTATTTGAGCCAATTGGAACATTTACTTTACTGGAGAGATCATGAATATGCGTCAGCTTAACTCAGTCGACACAGATGGCAAGAATATATGCCACTTAACCATGATGGTCAAGTGGCATTCACATTCAAAAGTGATTGATTTTCATTCATGCGCATAGCATTCACGAACCTTGCATTCTCAGCTGGGATTTGGAAAAGGGTCTTCTGGGTCTGTCATAAGTCAGGGTTCCTTTGTTCAGAGTCGAGTTGATCGTAAAGCGGTCATGGGTCGTCCTTATCCTTGACGAAGGGAAGGGGTAGCCGAGGTAGTATTCATCCTGGGTCTCGGACCAAGGTCGGAGCCTTGGCCCAAGGCCGTTACCCTGAAGGGATAAAAAACTCTTAACTTTTGGTATCAACGTAACAGCAATAGCTAAGAGAGAGCAGAGCAGTTTCCGTTCTTTACCTCCCTGTGGAAGCCAGCGGGATATAGTTATTTGTAGGGCACCTCCTAACCGTGGAACTTGCCTAGCGAAGGACGGCAGTTTGATGCTCACGCCCCACGTGAATGCAAGAGTTCAGGAAAGTCACGTGAAAAAGGAAAGTTTTCAGATCAAGGAAAAGTGCGCCCAAAGGACTACTGGGCCTCCCTATCCATGGGTCAAAGCCTTCAAGGGCTGCCCTGGTGTAGAAGAGTGCTGTGTGTCTGAAATAGAGTGCTGACTACGCCTATTGTAGTCTCGTGTGACCTGCAAGATCAAATCAGGAGGCGCAGGCAACGATGAAAAGTTCTGAAGAATCAGATATTTACCCGGACACCAGGGTAGCTCCTGTGGCACACACCTCAGCTTATTGCTGTGTTAAAATGCTGTTTTATGTTTACAAAATCCCATACACAAGTGGTGTGTCTCCAGGGAGTTCAGTTACTAGTACTATATACCTACTTCCCCGGTTTACCATTTTCCTTGATTATCGGAAATAATGTATACATTTTATTTTACATTGCTATTAGTAATTATAATTATACTGCACGCGATAATAACGACAGCATCGATGTAGATGCCATATAGGAAAGGAAAACAAAGAAAGAGGAAATCACGTGGACTCAGGAGGTCTACCAATTACCTCCATGGAGCCATCTATGTGTAGAGCAATTCACAAAACAATACTACAGTGAACATTACATTTTCACGGCGGCAAGGTCAAGTCTGTAACTTTCATGATAAACTTTGTAAGTCTTCTATACACACAAACACTCACATGTGTGTGTGTGTGTTTGTGTGCGTGTGTGTGTGTGTGTGTGCGTGTGCGTGTGCGTGTGTGTGTGTGTGTGTGTGTGTGTGTGTGTGTGTGTGTGTGTGTGTGTGTGTGTGTGTGTGTGTGTGTGTGTGCATATGCATTTATGTATAAATGTATAAACAGATAGATTGAGAGATTAATACACACATATACTCGTGTGTTTTCTTTTCTACGTTTTTTTATTTACCGTGTGTATGGGTACGTGCGCGCGCGCGCGTGTATGTGTGTGTGTGTGTGTGTTCTGTCACGTGTGTTAACCTATCTCTCGTGAGTCTTTTCACTTTTCCTGCTTTTGTTCTTTCAGCACGGTGAGGAAAATAAGCAGTCCCTGGACATTCATAAGCCTGGTCGCTGTGATAACGATGGTGGTGACCCTGATCGGTCTCAGAGGCGATTCCCTTCGGCACTGGGAGAAGAGCGACTTCCTCCGGAGACCTCTCTTCCAAGAAAGCAATCACGACGAGGAAGACGACAAATATTACTCGAACAGTTCCGAAAGCAATGCGAATGATGGGGGCGAGGACGACGATTACTGGGAGGGCGTTGAAGAGAAAGAGGAAGAGGAAGGGAAACTGGAAGAACGAACGGGCGAGAAAGAATCGGTTAAGGCAGGAACATCAAAAGAAGAAAAAAAGGAAGGGACAACAGAAGAGGAAGCAAAAGGGGGCAAAGAGACGAAGGAAGACCAGCCACAGGAGACGAAAAAACAGAAGGTTATCTTACTGTGGACTGGTTGGCGAAGCGGTTCAACGTTCTTGGGAGAATTACTGAAGAGGGTGTCCAGCAAGACGTTTTACAGGTAAAAAAGTCCCTTAAATTGATATAATCATATACATTGACTGCTTTGATGATGCTGATAAGGGAATGATTCATTAAAGATTTAAACAATGGCCGAATGATGGTTAATTTTCCAATAATAATGACAGTAGCAATGATATTAGTGGGAAGAGTAACAAGAGGTACGAACCTACCGTCGATTGAGATAATTAATCGTATGTATTGTTATTAATAGTATTGTTGTTATCATTATCACTGTCATCATTATTATTATTATAGTCATCAGTATGAGTATTATTATCGTCATAATTGCTATCACTATTAGTATTATATCATGATAATCATTGATATTATCATATTATTGTTATAATAATTATCACTATCATTATTACTGTCGTTATCCTTATCATTACTGTTATTATTGCTATTACTATTAGTACTATTAATATTATTACGATTATCATTAGCAATTGTAGCAACAGTAACACTTGACATTTTTTATTATAATTATTACTATTATTACTACTGTTGGTATCATCATCTTCGTCGTCATTATTATCATTATCATTATCAGAATTATTTTCATCATCTTTATTATTATCATTATAATTCATTTATATTACTATCATAGTCATTATCAGTATCATTATCATTATCCTTGTTATCATTATCGTTAATATCATTGTCATTATCATTATTATTATTAATTGTTGTTGTTGCAGTATCTTATCATCATCATTATTACTATTGTTATTACTATTACTATGATTATTATTATCAT
>NC_051403.1:17925083-17952583 GCF_015228065.2 Penaeus monodon | reverse complement strand
CAGAGATTGAGGATATCTGGTTTCTGGTATTTGTGTTCCAACCCGCATCACTGGATATGGGTACTGAAGCCAAGGAGATTGACCGCATTCCTGTCACCATTTGCTGGAGGATCCTTCTGAACTGCAGGGTCTATCAGAGTGCTAAGTTCCTTGGCACTGACCATAGGCTGGTTGTGGCTACCTTATGGATCCAATTCAAATTCCTCATCCCTCCAGTGACCACTCTATGGTGTTTTACTTGGACAGATTAAAGGAGGAGTGTGCACAGAAGTTTGCAACAGAAGTCTCTGATCGGTTCACAGAACCTGAAATCCTGATGGACCCAATACCTCTGTGGGAGATTTTCAAGCGTGAAACACATGATGCAGGACAGGAGCCCATTGGCAAATGCCCAAGGGCAAAGCAGAATTTCATGTCACTGGAGAACAGAAAAGCATGTCACAAGAAACAGTTCATCAGGAACCTTGTAGTGGAGGTTAAAGGCCATTTCTTGGTAAATGAACTTTGCCCTCCCTACAAAACCCTGAGAAAACTGAATTGTAAACTCTCCTCGCAGATGACTGCAGTCCGCTCAGTGGATGGACAGATCATTGGGATTTGTGAATGCGGGGCTGAGTATTTTGAGCAGTTGTACCAACTAGACTCGCATGCAGTGGGATCACATTACTTGTACCAGACTCACCCATCATCGAGGAACATCCTATCCTACCTGAGGTTAAGGAGGCGATTTCTATGCTGAAGTATGGGAAAGCTGCAGGCATTTGTGATAACCCTGCTGAACTGTTTAAGACTGGGGGTGACTATGGCACAGGGCTTGCATATAGTCTTGACTGCCATCTGGCAATCTGGTTCCATTCTACCTGACCTGTTGAGAGGCATGGTTATTCTCCGGTAGGGGAAAGTGGCTCAATGGAACTAACAACTACCGAGGCATCACACTGCTTAGTATATCAGATAAAGTTTTTGCCCACATTCTTCTGAAACTGATCCGAGACCACCTACTAAGGCACTAGAAACCAGAAGTCTGGATTCACTCCTGGCAAGTCCACAATAGACCATATCCTAGCACTTTGAATCATCGTGGAATGCCAATGTGAGTTCATTCATGGGATCATTGCAGCCTACATCGACATCAGGAAGTCATTTTACTCAGTGCATCACGAATTGCATTGTGGGATCCTGAGACTTAGGGGAATTCTGACATTGATTGTTGGGTTAATGGCAAGCCTGTATACTAGTACTGAAAGTGTGAGAGGGGCCTGTCAGATTTCTTTCCTATTAAGTAAGGCAAGGCTGTGTTCCTGCACCAACACTCTTTAACACTTGCATGGACTGGATAGCAAAGAGAGGTACTAGCCAATGTGTGGAGCAATGCTGGACAGTATCAGGGTCACTGACCTTAACTTTGCCGATGATGTTGATATTCTATCTGACTCTCTGGAAGCACTGGTGGCAGCTATTGATGCATTTAGCAATGAAGCGAAACCATTGGGTCGAGATCAAAACAAGATTCAGAAATTTGGGGGTCTCTTAGGGGAACTCATTGTAAACAGGGGTACTGTTATGAATACTATTATCATTGTTATCATTTTTATCCTAATCATTAGCATTTTAGTATTAGTATCTATAGAGCTACCAGGTTTACTGTCAGTATTATCATAATTTTTAATACTATCATTATCATTACTATTTTCATCATCATTATCATCCTAATCACCATTTAAGATTTTATTCTTCTTCCTTGCTCTATCCCTTATTACAACTTTCTCTCCAGTTGCACATACACACACCAACGACCTATAACTTCAAAGGCCTCTCAAGTGCCGGAACACTGAGATCGAGGAATTCTTTCTCCGCCAAGAAGATCCTGAGACCCAGCTTCTGAAGCAAGGACCGACAGAAGTGTTGGACAGGAAACAAGATGTAGACAGACGTGGTATTGTGCCAGAGTTGGATATGGTGGAGGCTATTCTTGTGTACTGAGTATTTGTCCTTCAGTCTTCTTGACCTGCGAGAGTTCGGTCTGTTCTTGGTGCACAAGGAGGCGCAGGAAATCCATTATGTTTACCAGGCTGGTGGTCATGTTCTGGCAGATTTCGTAGTGCAGAAACTTGATTCTGCGAAAAGATGCTTAGCTCTATTTATTTTAGACAGAAAAGACTTGACATTTACAGTGGCTCAATAATTGTGTATGCCTTTTCATTGAGGTGAAGACACGTAAAGATTGACGACTGGAAGGTGGGCCAAAGAGTGAAAAAAGGTACATATAGTAAATCATTAAGTAAAATGTGTATTCAGCACACAAAAAGAGACAAAGAGAAAATGTGCACGAATGATGTGTATATGTGCAACAAAGGACAAATCTGTGAAACAAATGTACCATTAGTCCTTTCTGTAGGTTTGCATGCTATAAGACACTTCCTCCCAGAAAGCACACAAACAAAATATTCTTCTCTTACATCAGTGTGAAGATTATACCTTTCAGGAAACTCCTTCTGAAGAACAGCCACCTCTGCCAGCCAGGAGGGAGCAAGTTATAGTAGATGGATGGTTTGTGCAACTGCTATCTTGTACTGTTGGCTTATGTCTTTGGGGAGTGTTTGTTGTGGGTGTGAGTGCCCACGAGTATGGCTGGGTGCTTATGGTGAAGTTGGAGGTCAACAGGGGAGCCAGCAGGCTCCCCAGTCGGCTAAAGACTGGACAGTCCTTGCGTAGTTGCTGCTGTTGTCTTGTTCTGCTGGAGGATCGAGGAATGCTGTCTCGGTTCGGATTCTGCGGCTTAAGTACACGAGCGCTGTGTAAGCACGCAGGGAACAAGGGAAGCCCGATGTCCAATGAGCGCGGACATGGCTGAGGACCTAATGTGACCTAACCTGGGAAACTATGCCGACTTCAGGTGCTACATGCTGCTACAAAGTGATGCTCAAACTGTTGCAGGTTGGGGTAGTACACCAGGTCACTTTTCGTCACGAGCTGGATGATGGCAGTTTTTAGTAGGTTAGTGTTAAAAATATTTACACTTACACACACACACACACACACGTGCACGCGCGTGCATACAATGAAATAGATCCCATAAGCTCCTTTGATATACTGGAAAGTTGTGAAGGCAGGTTTTGCATATCGTTTTATCATTTATCCAAGTAATATATGACTTTGCATCAGGTACTTTATTCTAAACCCAAATTTTAATCCCTTAACATGAATGGTATTTCAAGTCGTGCTGTTGCCTCGTGTTCAAGTAGTAGAATTTTCCATGAATTAGATTAGAACAGGATTCATGGATTAGATATGTGAAACTGTCACATTCTACCTACTGGTAGAATGTTCAAAGTAGCCAGGTTTCAATATGACAAGTGGAAAATTTTTCAGTGAAATGACGATAAGGGCTGAAAAACTGGCCTCTGACCTAATAGCTGGGTACAATCAGTATGAAACAAGTTGGGATAAGGATAAGTCTGAGATGCGAAGCTAAGCCTCGCCCGGGATATGCCCATGAGGGGAGCCCGGCCTGTGTCGACTAATGCCGACTCGCTCACGTGTGTCAGCTGGTGTTGACTCGGCTGAACCTAGTCCTTTCCCGCCGTGGGGCCCAGCCACAGCAGTAACCTTCGGGCGACAATTGCAACTTCTCGCGCCTGGGCTTGGCGCGAACTGCGGATGAGAGGCCGACATGTTACCATTGTACTAGCCTAGAGGCTGGCTAGTTGGGATAATTAATTGACTATTTAAAGTTATCTGCTGGGTCAAAAGCAAAGGTCATTAATGGAAACAGGGATGAAGCTATGTAATTGAGGCTAAAATAAAATAACTGATGGTTGACTACCCAAATCAATGCACTTTCGTAGTAAATGTATTTATATTCTATTTGGGATTTTTGCTTTTGTAGGAAAGTTTTATCTTTAATTTTTGTAATATTATTGTAACTGGGTCAGTATCTAGCAATTTTACTTTCACGGTCTGTCAACCACATAAGACTTTCCAGTTTGGCCAGTTACATGTATTTTATAATGGAAAGACATTTTTATTATAAGTCATACTCATCACCAGAATTCTTATTATTCTGGCTATTTTAGTCCATTCAATCAACCAGAAATGTTCAACAAATGAATCTGGTGCTTCACTATTTTTTTTTAAGATTCTTGATGACACCCAGTTATTAGGTCAAATGCCAATTTCATGTTCCTTTTGCGTATTTCTGGCAAAACTAGAAACAATATATATATATATATATATATATATATATATATATATATATATATATATATATATATATCTGTGTGTGTGTTTGTGTGTGTGTGTGTAATATATATATGCATATATAATATATAATATATATATATATATATATATATATATATATAGAGAGAGAGAGAGAGAGAGAGAGAGAGAGAGAGAGAGAGAGAGAGAGAGAGAGAGAGAGAGAGAGAGAGAGAGAGAGAGAATATATGTGTATGTGTTTGTATGTATATATGTGTGTGTGTTTATTTATCTATTTAATTATCGACACATATATGTTTGTGTGTGTGTGGGGGGGGTGTATAGGTCAGGTGCCCACCGCTAGTGATGGAGCAATTAAAGCTGTCGCACAGAGTGTAAGAGCCGGAATGATGGGCCGGGTGGTGAGCTTGGAGCGAATTCTCGTAGTAATCTTGGCGGGATGTGTGTGTGTGTGTGTGTGTGTGTGTGTGTGTGTGTGTGTGTGTGTGTGTGTGTGTGTGTGTGTGTGTGTGTGGTGTGTGTGTGTGTGATAGTTTATTTAGTAAATTTATAGCTACAAAAGTAAAATTTTTATTTTACAAAAGTGGAATTTAAGTGTATAATGCAGTAGGTTACGGTTAACATATAATATCGGGATATATATGACATTTCCGTCCACATAGTTAGTTGTTTACATCCTCAAGGTGCGGTTTTCTTGATTCGCGGAAACAGATCCCGATGTAAGAATGTTGTAGGCGAATTTTCTTGTTCAGAATTTCCTCTTGAGATTTGCAGATGATTTAGCGCATCAGCAGATGATGTTTAGTTTGATCCATTTATGACCCGCAATGTTCTCTTCTGAAGTCTTTCTGATTTGGTGTAATGGACGAATACCAGAGTGATGCTGCATATTCACAAATAATGGTCGTCCATATGCGGAGTAGGTCATCCTGGGATGCACCAAATGATTCTAATCTTGATCGCACTTTGTGAGATATAGATATAGATATATGTCTATATATATATAAATATATATATATATATATATATATATATATATATATATATATATATATATATTTTTTTTTTTTTTTTTTTTTTTTTTTTTTTTTTGCCGAACCCCTTTAGGGCATCACTGACCACTACTAACATATTCACTTCTTAGGTGCGTGTTCTGTCTAATTTGTTCAATTCACATTTTGTTTCCTTGCACCTTTTAATGTTGACTAGCATTTTGTTTGATGACGTACAATCTGACACTTGGTTGAAGGCATCTTGTAACAAGATGTTGCCTTGCCCTGGTTTGTGTTGGAGTGTGTCATTTAGATCTTCGCGTGCGGATTATCCTCATTTACAATAATCAGGAACAATAATGGGCCGAGGATCGTTCCCACGAATCCTCCGGGAGAGGAGGTTGATGAAGGAAGAGATCCATTCCACCCAGCCTCTATGAAGTCCCAGGGGAATCCTTCCCTTGATCAAGATGATGTGGTCGAGGTCAAATGCTTTCCGCAGGTCGATGGTGATGGTGATCCACCTCCAGTCGCTTGTCTAGGTTTGATGTGATGTAAATGATAAAGTCAACCAGGAAGTGGACTATGGAGCTTCCTTTGATCCGAACTGGCGATGATCTAATTTGGGGTAAATGCCTTCCACAGTTCCTTAGCAATTATTATCTCGAGTATTGTGCATGGAATAGGGGTTAGTGATATAGGCCTAAAGTCATCAACAGCAATAGGTAGATTTGTTCTGGGAATTGGGATTGTGAGAGCTCGTTTCCATAGGTCAGGTACCACACCGTCAGTGATGGAGCTATCAAAGATGTCTCATAGAAGGGTGGTGAGCTCGGAGCAGTCTCGCAGTAATCTTTGCGGGATGTAATCAGGGCCAGGAAGTTTTCTTATTGCTATCCATTTTCAGTACTATTACACTTCGTACTCGCTTACAGTTGCTGGGAAAGGGCGTGAGGGTGAGCTGGCAACTCTTTTGTTTGTAGTAGCTTGTTGATGTTAGCAAAATGACAGTTGGTGATGTTAGCAGCGCTCTCTGGCGATTCGGCAATTTCGCTGATATGAGTGGTAGCTGTCACTTTTGTCTTGTTATTCCTAATGTAGCTATTGTGATTTTTTTTTCTCACTGGTTTTATCTTTCTTTTTTTTTCTGGGGCGATTTTATTTTTTCTTACCTTTTTGTTAAGTACTGTGTTGCATCATTGTTTCTTATCATATAGGATTTCTGTCTAGCCAGGATAAGGTCTTTGATCCTGTTGGTTACCTATGGTTTATGTTGATGGTGCGTGGATGTTCTTGTTAAGGGGAAGCAGTTGTCAACTTGATTCTAGATTGATTTATAGAATAGTTGGCACTTATCATTTGGAACTTCGTGATATGTAATCCATGATCCGAACTCGTGAATTTTAGAATCAGGGAATATGCGCATGAGTTTAATTGCATGGTTGCCTGGTATTTATTTGGTACCCAACGCAGCGACAGATTATTACTGTTGTTTAAAGGGAGAAGGGATATTAGACTTTCATAAAAACTTCGTCGTTGGTTACGATTTTCTTCAAGATATTTTCCCACGCATGGGGAAGGTCACAACCTGCTTAAAATACAGTGCAGGAGTGAGTTCACAATCAGGAAAAGTGTTAAGGTCTCTCTTCCTCCACCATCCCCCCTCTCCCCTACCTTCCATAAACCCAAACCCGACTAAGGAATAAAAAGAAGGGTCATAATCCCCTTCATCCTTTGGCAGTATTACAAAAAAAAAGAATTTTCGTACTCTCCTTGGAGAGAAAAACACTTTCTATTATGTATTATCTGAGGGTTTCTTAGGTAAGTGCCCTAGGTGGGAAATATATCCCGCAAATTACCATCCCCACTGATTTCGCAAGGCAACCATCTGGGACGAGCTGCCAGCCATAATATTTCAAGGTCGTCAGTAGGTGGACTGGTGGATTTTATAGTGTTGCGTGGGATTGTCTTTCATATAAATACCAACGCCACCACCTTTTATGCATTCACGAATTTTGTTGTATGAGTGGTACCCATGTATGGTCCGAGGTTTAGTGTATCGTCTTTGCACCGTGTTTCTGTGATTACTGCAATGTCGACAGTATTTTGCTTCATTATGATGTCGAATTCGTTCACTTTGTTAGTGAGTCAGCAAGCTTTTGCGAGGTAAATGCTAGTAAGTGATATGCAGGCTCTTGCATTAGCTGGTGCTATTGTTGACGAGTCATTTTGGTTAAACATCCCACTCAGATTGCGAGGTTTCCATACTTGTTTCTGATTTAAAATACCCTCACAGGGTTAGGGAAAGAATCTAACTTTTAAAAAACTCATTAGCTGCATGTGCCTTGCCTTTAAATGAAACAATGAAGCTGGAATATTATAAATGACTCTTTTTTTTTAAATACATTAACAGCATCCACTTCGGGGAGTTAACGAGTAGATGATTCTCGATATCTGTTCATCTGTGTCTTTATGGTAGTTTGTTATTCGGGGCCGAACACTCAAATGCGTTACAGCGCCGTATCTCCTTAAGGCGCTCTGCTGTAGCTTAAGGCCGAGTGCTCCTACGGCCCCCCACACAGAGCAAGGAACCCGCCATATTGGTACAAGTCAAGGCGCCGTAGAGTAAAGCAGGGGAAGAGCAGCCCTAACGGGTTACGGCGTAAAATAAATTGCATTTTTCTTCAACTTTAAAATAATTACTACAACCTTGCATTTTTTGTTTTGCTCAAATAGAGTCTCATTAGATGTGTGTGAACCAATCTTGTACTACTAAATGAGGCAGCAAGTGTGATATTCCAATATTATGCATTGCTTTTGCTAATAGGCGTGTATCTCACTCATTCCAAATGATGTATCTGTAAACAAGCATAAACTAGCATAAGTGCTGTCTTCACCTCGTATTCAATGTTATATTTGTCTTTACTTTTATTACGGTTAACATCCTGTTAATGTCAATACTTTCAGAATAATCTTTGTTTGAAGGGGATGGGTGGGCATCATCAAGATACAGAGAAAAAATAGGGACAGATAAGTTGAGCCTTCAAACTTATTCTAAGCATTATCTGTTAAATTATCAATAGGTAGGAAATGTATTACCTTTGTTATATTAGCCAAACTATCGTGGACCCAATGCTTCGTTCCTATACTTCAAGATAGTTATGCATTCCTTTAGTAAGGCCAGAGCTTTTTATGTGTATATATATATATATATATATATATATATATATATATATATATTATATATATGTGTGTGTGTGTGTGTGTGTGTGTGTGTGTGTGTGTGTGTGTGGTGTGTGTGTGGGTGTGTGGGTGTGTGTGTGTGTGTGTGTGGTGTGTGTGTGTGTGTTATGTTTATTTGTATATATATATATATATATATATATATATATATATATATATATATATTATAAGAATCTTGTGTACTTCTCCTGCATTTCTAATTCTAGAAAGATATTAGTTAAAAGTTTAATTATGCCACGGGCTAGATACGGCCTGTGGCATGATGAGCATTTACAGCTTGTGATTGGTCAAGATTCCCTAAGAGCCGCCTATAACAGCAGCTGTGATTGGCCACTGAAGATCCGACGCCAAAAGTGATTTCCGGCGATATGTGGTCCTAATGCGGGGATACTGCGCCGGAAAGAAATGTTTGTGTAAACGACGGCTAGTCCGTGATACGTGACCTTAGTCGCCGCAGGACGGTTAAGGAATCGGGCGCTCTTTGGCTCTTTGGAGTATCCGGCTCCTGGTTTAGGTGTTGTAGAGGTTTGGTATTAGGTCTTTGTTCTCTTTTTATTCTACGAGAGTAAACCCATTCTCTTCCACATTATTTTGGCTAGACGTCTACTGTCGCTCACCCGCTCTGTTGTTGGTGAGCGTGGGGGTTTTGAAGGGGGATGTATGTATGTATCTATATATGATACTCACACACACACACACACACACACACACACACACACACACACACACACACACACACACACACACACACACACACACACACACACACACACACATACACACATACACATACACATACACATACACATACACATACACATATACATACACACACACACACACACACACACACACATATATATATATATATATATATATAAAATTGTGTGTGTCAGTGTGTGTGTGTGTGTGTGTGTATATATATATATTTGTGTGTGTGTGTGTGTGTGTGTGTGTGTGTGTGTGTATGTATATACACATAGAGATATATGTGTATATATATATGCATGTGTGTGTATATACATATATATACAAAATATATAAATATGAATATATATGTTTATGATCATAAGGATATTGATAGTAGTAATGATGATATTCTTGTCTTTATTATCATTATTATTATTATTAATCATCGCCATCATTTTTCTTATCATTATTATTATTATAATCATTATTATCATTATTATTGTTATTCTAATCGATGTTGTTATAATTATCATCCTTTTTATCATTTTTTATTATTTTGATTATTATTATTTTGATTATTATTGTTGTTGTTGTGGTTGTTGTTGTTCTTAGCATTATAATCACTATCATAACTATCATTAATATCATCATCACATTTATTTCCATTACCAATATCATTATTATTAATATATCAAATCTTACCAATATCATTTTTATCATTATTGCTATCAGTATCACTATTACTACCATTGTTAATTATTATTATTATTATTATTATTTATTATTATTATTATTTTATTATTATTATTATTATTGTCGTTTTATTGTTGTTGTTGTTGGTGGTGGTGTTACTGTTGTTGTTGTTACTGGTGTTGTTATTTCTATTATTACTATCACTATTATTACCATTATTGTTATTATTGCTATTATTAGCATTATCATTATTATTACCATTACTATTATTATTGATAACAATAATGAAATAACATTAACACTATTGCTATTAATGGTTATAACAATGTCATCATCCTTATCATTATTGTGAATAGTAATTTTATCATTATCATCGCTATTATTATCATTACTTATCATGTTTATCACTACTGTTATCAGTTTGTCTTGTTTTGTTATTATTGTTGTTATTATCTACTGTTTGCCATCATCATCATTATAATTATAACCCTTATTACTGTTATAACTGTTACTATCATAACTATAGTGAAATTTACCATCATTAGCCCTACGATTATTATATCATCGCTTCTATCAGTATATACGAATGGTTATCTTAATCGATGGGAAGTGCTGACCTCTACTTACCGGGAATTTCACCTTCGAGAGGCCAATTATTACATCATTCATTTACTAACTCACTGCCGCCGGAAAATTCTGTGCTCATTATTTTTTTATTTATTGTGTGTGTGTGTGTGTGTGTGTGTGTGTGTGTGTGTGTGTGTGTGTGTGTGTGTGTGTGTAAAATATCTCTGCACATATATGGCTCTGCTAGTGATTAGCCACAAAGGAGTCAATTAGTAGACGTTGTGACCTTACCTGATTTTACCTTTCATTGAATTGGCGGGAAAAACTTTTTTTTTTTTTACTATTCTATCAATATCAGTGGTGTTATTTTTAT
This sequence comes from Penaeus monodon, assembly GCF_015228065.2. NCBI lineage: Eukaryota > Metazoa > Arthropoda > Malacostraca > Decapoda > Penaeidae > Penaeus > Penaeus monodon. Next base: position 17,941,804 of record NC_051403.1, on the reverse strand, counting down.
TATAGACTTACTCGTGTTTGAATTTTTGATGAGAACACACCTTGTTTAACGCAGCAGCAATAAACAATAAGTCTTGTGCCACAGGAGCTAACCTGGAGCCCGGGGCCTCTCGTCTCGCTAGACATTATTGCTTCTGAGTTGTAAAGTAAATAAAAGTAAAGTAAAATCCTGTAATTACAGAACATTATAGTGCTTTGCCAGCACCTTCAGTGCTCTTGTTTTGCAGGTGACACGAGGCTACAGTAGTCGTAGTCAGCACCCCACCTCAGACCCGCAGCTCTCTTCTACACCAGGGTAGCCCTTTGGGCTTTGACCCCTGGGTAGGGAGGCCCAGTAGTCTGGGGCGTCCTTTGGGCGCACTTTTTCTCCCTCTAAATTTTTTCCTCCTAATGTGACTTTCCTGAGCCTGCCGGAGTTCCTCGTGAGCTCCCGTATTCGCTTGGGGGTGGGCATCTACTTACCGTCCTTCGCCTAGGCAAGTTCGGCGGTAAGGAAGTGTCCTCCACATAACTCGATCCTCTCTGTGGTACTGGAGAACGCAACCAGGCTTCCACTGGGGGGTAGAGGACGAAATACTGATTTACTCTCTCTTAGCTAATGCTGTTAGGTTGATACCAAGAGTTAAGAGTTTTCAAATCCCTTCAGGAGAACGATTTTGAGCAAAGGGGTCGGACCTGGTCCGATGCCCAGGATGGATGATACCCCGGCTACCCCTTCTCCTCCTCAAGGAGGAGGGGTGACTCATGACCACTCTTTGACTATTTCGACCCTGGACAACGGAACCCCCACTAACGACAAACCTAGAAGACCACTTTTCAAAATCCCTACCGAGAATGCAAGGTTCGCGAATGTAAAATGCGTGAATGAAAATCAATCGCTTTAGAACGTGAACCCCTTTATCATCAAAAAGGTCCTTGATGGTCAAGTGGACGGCGATTTTGATTTTGTCAAAAAATTGCGAGATGGAAGCCTCCTTGTTAAAGTACAATACAACTTCCAGATTAAGGATTTACTGAAGCTGACGCAAATTCATGATCTTCGAGTTAAAGTAACTATTCCTATTGGCCCAAATACCTGTAAGTGAGTAATCTTTCACAGGGATTTGAGGACGATGGAAGAAAGTGAAATTCTTGAGAGCATGAAGGACCAAGACGTAGTGGACGTTCATTGTATGACCAAGAAGGACGGGAATATGCGAACGAAAACTGGACTGTGTTTTTTGACCTTTGCTTTGAATAAAATTCCAGAGTATGTCAACGTCGGTTATGAACGTGTGCAAGTAAGACCTTATGTCCAAAAGCCAATGCATTGTAATAGATGCCAAAAATTTGGACACACCTCATTAAGATGTATTGATAAAGACTCAAGTAAATTTGTTTGCCGGAAATGTGCTGAAGCCCATGACACCATCACATGTACTAGCCAGATTTCCAAATGTGCTAACTGTGGAGAACACACACTGACATCATGTCAGTCAACAGCTTGCAGCCAAGGATAAGGAAATTGCTGAACTTAAACAAACGGTTAAAGAATTAAATATTAAAGTTTATCATTTTACCAAATTGGTTGATCAAATGACTGCATCAACCCAGTCTAAACATCATAAGGAGGATGATACTGAATCACAGTCCGGAGCGCACCTTCCCGTCCGGGCTACTCCTGTGAGGACTTCGTCTGGCTCGCGATCGGCTTCTCGTGAGAGAAGCAGATCGCAATCTGTCAGTCGTCTCCCTCGCCAGGAGGTGCAGGACATGGAGGCTTCTGTCTCCAAACCATCCCGAGAGAGGTCCCCGGGAAGCGAGGGAGAGGAGGCGTCTCCCTCCCAAAAAAAAAAAGAAAAAATCTGGTGGACAAGGCACTTCCAAACCCCATAAAACGTAATCTTCGCGTCGACCATTATACAATGGAACTGTCGGAGTCTTAGATCTAAAGTAAATGACCTTAAATTATTAGCCTCGTCCTATGCTCCCGATATTATAGTTCTCCAAGAAACGCATTTAACACACCTCGTCTCTGACGAGGTCGTTTCGCTGAGGATCTACCATTTATGTCGGAAGGATCGTGAGGGTAGGGGTGGAGGCGGAGTCGCCATGTACATCCACCAAAGCCTCCCTTTTACAGAAGTGACTATTGATTCTACTTTGGAGTTTGTCGCATGCAAAGTAAAAATTAATGGCACGTATCTGGCTATATGTTCACTTTATTGTCCACCTGATGCAGTGATAGCCTATGATGAGCTCTTTGCTCTTCAGGAACGTCTGCCACAAAATAAAGTAATTTTAGCTGATTTTAATGCTCATCATACGTTATGGGTGGTTCCCTGCGGGTGGATGGTAGGGGTGAGCAAGTAGTTAAGTTGCTTAATGAGTCTGATTTAATCCTTCTGAATGATGGTAGTCCGACGAACTTGTTGGAGAAACCATTGATGATAAAGTAAACAATATTCAGAATTCGATTATAGAAGCAGCATTGCTATCCATTCCTAAAACTTCGACAGATAGCGTTAAGCATAGAGTTCCATGGTGGACACCAGATTGCCGCAGGGCGCTGTGCCGACGCAATAAGGCCTACAGGCTTTTCAAAAATAACATCTCAAATGAGAACTTTTGCAATTACAAACAAGCAAGAGCTAGGGCTCGTAGAGTAATAAGACAAGCAAAAAGAGACTCCTGGCGGAGCTTTGTCTCTACAATAAACAGCAACACCAAAATATCAGAGGTTTGGTCCACTATCAATAAAATCAATAAGAAAAAATCATCTTTTAAAATCAATAACATCATTGAAGAGGGCAATAATTTCGATTCACCTAGAGACATTGCTAATGCACTCGCCAGGCAGTTCTCTCATACAAGCAGCTCAGCTAATTACCATCCCACCTTCCTGACCATCAAGGAAGAGGCTGAGCTGCAACCAATTCACTTTGCCACAGGAAATGACTTTGATTACAATAAAGATCTAACAATGGATGAGCTTGTCCGAGCCCTAGAAGCCTGTAGAGGAACATCCCCAGGCCCCGATGAGATTTGATATGAGATGATGAAGCATCTTAATCATGATGACATGATTAAGTTGCTAGAAGTGTACAATGAAATTTGGAAAAGCCACACTTTTCCAAACTCATGGCACTTCGCCCACATCATTCCCATATTGAAAGGAGGGGGTAATCCCAGACTTGCCATCTCCTACCGCCCAATTGCGTTGACAAGTTGCTTATGCAAGGTCATGGAACGAATTGTTAACAGTAGGCTATTGCATTTTTTAAATTCCAGTAATTTGCTAGTTGACGAGCAGTGCGGCTTCCGCAAGGGACGCCAAACTCTCGATCAACTAGTAAAGCTGGACAGTCATATTCAAGAGGCCATTGCCAAAAAAGATTTTTTGATTTCAGTATTTTTAGATATAGAAAAAGCCTACGACATGACATGGCGATATGGCCTACTCAGAAAACTTTATGCTTTTGGATTATGTGGAAACTTGCCTTGTTTTATTCAAAATTTCATTTCTGACAGAACTTTTGCTGTCAAATTATTTTCCGACAATGTCACTTTTTCGGACATTTTTGTCCAGGGGTCCCACAAGGAAGTGTCTTGTCACCAACATTATTTCTATGTATGATCAATGACATCTTACCAGCTCCTCCTCGGAATCTTAAATACTCACTGTACGCTGATGATTGTCCTTATGGCATTCCAGCATAATGCAGAATTCTCAGCAAATCGCATCCAATTGGCACTGGATATGATTCATAACTGGGGCCTCCAGTGGGGTTTTAAGTTTTCCATTCGAAAGAGTATTGGGGTAATCTTTTCACGTAGGAGGAAGCCGAACATCAGGCTAACTCTAGACAACCACCCAATACCAATTCAAAATTCTGCAAAGTTTCTTGGGCTACTTTTTGATAGTAGACTCAATTGGAAAGACCACATTGTTCAGTTAAAGAATAAATGTCAAAAAGCACTTAATTTATTAAAGTGCATTTCTGGTAACAAATGGGGAGCTGATAGACAGTCTTTGCTAATGGTATATAAAGCCCTGATTAGGTCTAAAGTAGATTATGGGTCAATCGTGTATGGTTCGGCATCGAGAACAAGTTTGAAAGGTTTGGATGCTGTGCAGAATGCCTGTTTGCGTGTGTGTCTTGGAGCCCTGAAGTGCACTCGATCGAGCGTCTTGAGGTGGAGTCAGGAGTACCTTCCCTCCGACTCAGACACGGCCAGTTAGCCTTGAGCTATGCCGCAAAGGTGGCTCGAGACCCGAGCCACCCTAATGGCAATAGTGGCATTAGGCCCTTTGCCACGAGACTCCACGACCTCGTCGAGAAAGTCGGTATAGATCTCTCTACCATCGATACCCTGGTTCAGTCAAATATAGCGCCATGGGAAACCCCCAATTTTTCTATCATGGAAGCCTGGCTTCCATCAGCCAAGGCCATGGCGCCGGAGGTGGAGGTACGCCAGAGGTTCAGAGAGATCCTTATTAAACATCTCCTTTTTTTCATATATATACCGACGGCTTCAAGACAGATGAGTGTGTGGGTGCGGGTGTATGGTCGACTGAATGTGAACTAAAGTTTAGACTGCCGAATCATACATCGATCTTTCTTGCTGAACTTTTTGCCATTGATAAAGCCATTGATTTTGCACTATCGACGACCCACGATAGAATAGTATTTTTTTCTGATTCATTAAGTTCACTTAAAGCCATTAAATCATTAGAAACCACCAAAAATGAACTTCTGGGTAATAAATCAATCAAGCTAATATGGGTACCAGGCCACTCTGGTATCATGGCAATGAGCAGGCTGACAAATTAGCCGGGTCAACTGGTGATCTGGACCTTAGCATAGTCCGTACAGATCTCAGGTGTTTTTGTGTCTCTTATAAAAGCAAAAATACATCTCCTGTGGCACAGTGAGTGGACCAGCCTCCAACTCACAAGCAAAACCAACCCTACAATAGAACCGTGGGGGACAGCCAACAGAAAAGAAAGAAGGGAGGAGGTGGTGCCTTAGGGTCAACGCCACGAGATTGACACACCTCACTCCCTACATCGAAAAGAATTTCCCTCCACGGTGCCCCCAATGCAACACCAACCTTACCATCAACCACATTCTCATAACCTGCAATAGATTCAGAATTCAAAGAAACCACCTTAAAAATTATTTCCAAATAAAAAATAAAAATTTCACGCTATCAAATATTTTATCAGATGATGAAAAAATCATCAGTAAAGTAATCACTTTTTTAAGGGAGACAAAACTTTATGACTTTATCTAGATTGACAGAATAAATAGGATCCATTGGCTTAATAACCTTGGCCACATGCCGCTGGTTGATAGCCAAGAAATCCAACAAAGAAAGAAGAAAGAAAGATTATAGACATTATAATTACTATAATGTTATTGACATTAGTAACAGCAATATAACATAACGTAAAATAGTTTCGAAAATAAAGGAAAAGGGTAAACAGGCAAGACAGGCAGTTCACGGAATTGACTCTTTGGTGACTTTAAGGGTGCGTGCACAGAGAAAGCAGGTTACCAGCGCGAGAAGTGTTCACAGAGGACGCGGGTAACCAGTTTCGACCCGCTCGGTGAGCGACACGGACAGAGGCAGTATCTGTCATCAGTGTACAAGATGTCGAGTCTCGTCTTACGATGACTTCATGCTGCTTTGATAGTGTTCTAAATGCCTTCCACATTCCTTGCAATTATTATCTCGAGTATTGTGGCATGGATAGGGGGGTTAGTGGATAGTGGCCTAAAGTCATAAAGAGCAATAGGTAGATTTGTTCTGGAAATTGGGATGGTAGAGCCTGTCTCCATAGGTCAGGTACCACACCGTCAGTGATGGAGCTATCAAAGATGTTGGGTTTTTTTCCCCCCCCCCCCCCACCCCCCCCCCCTTTCCCCCCACCATGAAGGGGTGAAGCGAGCTAGGAGGCGGTCCCTCGCAGTAATCTTGGCGGGATGTAATCGAAGGCCAGAAGTTTTCTTATTGCGATCCATTTCAGTACTATTACATTCGTAATCGCTTACAGTTTGCGGGAAAGGGCGTGAGGGTGAGCTGGCAGCTCTTTTGTTTGTTTAGCTTGTTGATGTTAGCGGAACGGACAGTTGGTGATGTTAGCAGCGCTCTCTGGCGATTCGGCAATTTCGCTGATAATGGAGTGGTAGCTGTCAATTTTGTCTTGTTATTCCTAATGTAACTATTGTGATTTTTTTTTCTCACTGGTTTTAATCTTTCTTTTTTTTTCTGGGGGCGATTTTATTTTCTTACCTTTTTGTTAAGTAACTGTGTTGCATCATTGTTTCTTATCATATAGGATTTCTGTCTGCCAGGAATAAGGTCTTTGATCCTGTTGTTACGTATGGTTTATGTTGAATGGTGCTGAATGTTCTTGTTAAGGGGACGCCAGTTGTCAACTTGATTCTAGATTGATTTATAGAATAGTTTGGCAACTTATCATGTTTGGAACTCGTGATATGTAATCCCCATAATTCCGAACTGTTGATTTTAAGAATCAGGGAATAATCGCAGAGTTTAATTGCATGGTTTGGCTTGTTATTTATTTGGTACCCCAAACGCAGCGACAGTTATTACTGTTGTTTAAGGGGAGAAGGCTTTAGACTTCCATAAAAACTTCGTCGTTGGTTACGATTTTTCTTCAAGATATTTTCCCACGCATGGGGAGGTCACAACCTGCTAAAATACAGTGCAGAGTGAGTTCACAATCAGGAAAAGTGGTTTTAAGGTCTCTCTTCCTCCACCATCCCACCCTATCCCTACCTTCCATAAACCCAAACCCGACTAAGAATAAAAAGGCAGGTCACTAATCCCCCTTCAAATCCTTTGGCAGTATTCAAAAAAAAAGAATTTTCGTACTTTCCGTGGATAGAAAACACTCTTTCTATTATGTATTATCTTAGGGTTTCTTAGGTAGTGGCCCTAGGGGGAAATATATCCGCAAATTACCAGCCCCACTGATTTCGCAAGGCAAACCATGGCTGGGCGAGCTGCATCCATAATATTTCAAGGTCGTCAGAGGTGGAACTGGTGGATTTATAGTGTTGCTTGGGATTGTCTTTCAGATAAATACCAACGCCACCACCTTGTTTATGCATTCACGAATTTTGTTGTATGAGTGTAACCCATGTATGGTCTAGAGGTTTAGTGTATCGTCTTTGCCACCGTGTTTCTGTGTTACTTGCAATGTCACAGTATTTGGCTTCATTATGATGTGAATTCGTTCACTTTGTTAGTGAGTCAGCAAGCTTTTGCGAGGTAATGCTAGTAGTGATCCCGGCTCCTGCAGAGCTGTCTATTGTTGACGAGTCATTTTGGTTAAACATCCCACTCAGATTGCGAGGTGTTTCATACTTGTTTCTGATTTAAAATACCCTCACAGGTTAGGGAAAGAATCTAACTTTAAAAAACTCATTAGCGGCATGTGCCTTGCCTATTAAAATGAAACAGTGAAGTGGAATATTATATGACTCTTTTTTTTTAAATACATTACAGCATCCACTTAGGTGGAGTTAACGAGTAGATGATTCTCGATGATCTGTTCATCTGTGTCTTTATGTAGTTTGTTAATTCGTGGGCCGAAACACTCAAAATGCGTTACTAGCGCACTTATCTCCCTTAAGCGCTCTGCTGTAGCTTTAAGGCCGAGTGCTCCTACGGCCCCCACATACGAAGGAACCCGCCATATGCGTACAAGTCAAGGCGCCGTAGAGGTAAACAGGGGACTGAGCAGGCCCTAACGGGTTACGCGTTCAATAATTGCATTTTTTCTTTCACTTTAAATAATTAACACAACCTTGCATTTTTGGTTTGCTCAAATAGGTCCTCATTCGATTTTTGAACCATTCTTGTACTACTAAATGGCAGTCAAGTGTGTACTTCCAATAGGATGCATGCTTTTTGCTACTCGGCTGGATCTCACTCATTCCAGATGATGGTATCTGTACAGCATAAACTATCATAGTGCTGTCTTCACCTCGTATTCATGTTCTATTTGTCTTTACTTTTATTACGGTTAACATTGCTTGTTTAATGTCACATACTTTCAGATAATCTTTTTGGGAAGGGGATGGGTGGCATCACCAAGATACAGAGAAAAAATAGGCCACAGATATTGAGCCTTCAAACTTAGTCTAGCATTATCTGTTTAAATTATCAATAGGTGGGAAAATGTATTACCTTTGTTATGTTAGCCAAGACTATCGTGGACCGATGGCTTCGTTCCTATACTTCAAGATATGTTATGCATTCTTTATTAAGGCCAAGACTTTTTATGTATTATATATATATTATATATATATATATATATATATATATTTATATTTATTTGTATATATATATATGATATGTGTTGTGTTGTGTGTGTGGTGTGTGGTGTGTGTGTGTGTGTTTGTGTGTGTGTAGTGTGTGTGTGTGTGTATATATGTGGTGTGTGTGTGTGGTGTGTGTGTTGGGTGTGTGTGTGTTGTGTGTGTGTGTGTGTGTGTGTGTGTATGTGTGGTATTGTTTGTTGTATATGGGATATATTAATATATATAATATATATATTATTATAGATATATATATATAGATATATATAAAGAATCTTGTGTAAATTCTCCTTCATTTTTCTAATTCTAGACAAGATATTAGTTAAAAGTTTAATTATGCACGGGCTAGATACGGCCCTGTGGCATGATGAGCATTTTCAGCTTGTGATTGGTCAGGATTCCCTAAGAGCCAGCCTATAACCAGCAGCTGTGATTGTCCACTGAAGATCCGAGCCAAAAGTGAGTTTGCCGGCGATAATGGTGGTTCCTAAGTGCGGGGATACTGCTCCGGAAAGAAATTGTTTTGTGTAAACGGACGGGCTAGTCCTGATACGTGAACCTTTAGTCCGCCGCAGACGGGTAATGCATCGGGCGCTCTTTGCGCTTTGGAATGTCAGGCCCTCCTGGTTTTAGGTGTTTGTAGAGGTTTTGCATTGATCTTTGTTCTCTTTTTATTCTACGAGAGTAAACCCCATTCTCTTCCACATTATTTTTTGGACTAGACGTCTACTGTCGCTTTCACTTCCGCTCTGTTGTTGGGAGCGTGGGGGTTTTGAAGGGGGATGTATGTATGTATCTTATATGATACTCATCAACAACCCACACAACACACACACACACACACACACGCACACACACACACACACACACACAACACACCCACACTATATATTATATATATATAGATATATATATAATTATATATATAATATATATATCTATATATATATTGTATATGTATATACACATAGAGATATATGTGTATATATGTCATGTGTGTGTATATTACATATCTATACAAAATATCTAATATGAATATATGTTTATGATCATACGGATATTGATAGTAGTAATGATGATATTCTTGTCTTTTTGGTTATTATCTTTATTATCATTATTGTTATTATAATCATTATTATCATTATTATTGTTATTCTAATCGATTTTGTTATAATTATCATCCTTTTTAATCATGTTTTATATTTTGGGATTTATGATTGTTGTTGTTGATTGTTCTTAGCATTATAAGCACTATCATACTATCATTATTATCATCATCACATTTATTTCCATTACCAATATCATTATTATTAATATATCAATTCTTACCAATATCATTTTTATCATTATTGTGATTAGTATCATTATTACTATCACTGTTAATTATTATTATTATTATTATTATTATTATTATTATTATTATTATTATTATTATTATTATTATTGTCGTTAATTATGTTGTTGTTGTTGGTGATGTGGTGGTTTTGCTGTTGTTGTTGGTTACTGCTGTTGTTATTTCTATTATTACTATCACTATCATTACCATTGTTGTTATTATTTGTATTATCAGCATTATCATATATTATTTACCATTACTATTATTTTGATAACAATAATGAAATTAACTTAACACTATTGCTATTAATGGTTTATAACATTTATCATCCCCCCCCCCCTATCCATTAATGTAAATTACTCATTTTAAATCATTTATCATCGCTATTAATATCATGTACATTATCAGTTGATCACTACTGTTATCAGTTTGTCTTGTTTTTGTTATTATTGTTTGTTATTCTCTACTGTTTGCCATCATCATCATTAAAATTATACCCTTATTACTGTTTCACTGTTACTATCATAACTATAGTGAAATTTACCACCATTAGCCTACGATTATTATATCATCGCGTCTATCATTATATACGAATGGTTATCTTAATCGATAGGGAATTGCCGACCTCTACTTACCGGAATTCACCTTCGAGAGGCCAATTATTACATCCTTTCATTTACTAACTCACTGCCGCCGGAAAATTCTGTGCTCATTATTTTTTTTTATTTATTGTGTTTGTTGTGGTGGGTGTGTGGTGTGTGTGTGTGTGTGTGTGTGTGTGTGTGTGTGTTGTGTTTGTTGTGTGTGTTGTTTAAAATTATCTCTAACATAATATGGCTCTGCTAGTGACTAGCCACAAAGGGTCATTAGTAGACGTTGTGACCTTACCTGATTTTCCCTTTTCATTGAATTGTCGGGAAAAACTTTTTTTTTTTTTACTATTCTAGTAATATCAGTGGTGTTATTTTTATTATAGACTTACTCGGTTGGAATTTTTATGATAAACACACTTGTTTAACGCAGCAAGCAATAAACCAATAAGTCTGTGCCCACAGAACTACCCTGTAGCCCGGGGCCTAATTGGGGGGAATCGTCACGCTAGACATTATTTGCTTCTGTGTAGATTGTAAAAAGTAATCAAAGTAAAGTTAAGATCCTGTAATTACAGAACATTAGTAGTGCTTGGCCAGCACCTTCAGTGCCTCTTGTTTTGCAGGTGCCACGAGGGCTACATAGTCGTATGTCAGCCCCCACCTCAGACACCGCAGCTCTCTTCTACACCAGGGTAGCCCCTTTGGGCTTTTGATCCCCTGGGTAGGAGGCCCATTATTCTGGGGCTTCCTTTGGGCGCACTTTTTCTCCCGCTAAATTTTTACCTCCTAATGTGACCTTTCTGACCTGCCGGAGGTTCCTCGTGGATCTCCCGTATTCGCTTGGGTGGTGGGTCACGATACCCTCCTTCCCTAGGCAAGTTCGGCGGTAATGAAGTGTCCCTCCACATAACTCGATCACTCTCTGTGGTTACTGAGAAGGCCCATGCTTCCACTGGTGGGTAAGGACGAAATACGATATTACACTCTTCTCTCGTTAGCGTAATGCTGTTAGGTTTTTGATACCAAAAGTTAAGATTTTCCAAATCCCTTCAGAGAACGATTTTGAGCAAAGGGGTCGGACCCTGGTCCGATGCCCAGGATGGATGATACCCCGTCTACCCCTTCTGTCTCCTCCTCAGGAAGATGGGTGGTGACATCATGACCAACTCATCTTTGACTATTTCGACCCTGACTAACGGAACCCCCACTAACGTTTACAAACCTATAGACCACTTTTCAAAATTCCCTACCGAGAATGCCAAGGGTCGCGAAATGTAAAATGCCGTGAATGAAAATCAATCGCTTTAAAAAGAACGTGAACCCCATTTATCATCAAAAAGGTCCGTTATGTCAATGGACGCGATTTTGATTTTGTCAAAAAATTGCGAGATGGAACCTCCTTGTTAAAGTACAATGCAACTTCCAGATAAGGATTTTACTTAAGGCTGACGCAAATTCATGATTTCGAGTTAAAGTAACTATTCCCTCTTGACCCAAATACCTGTAAGTGAGTAATTTTTTCCACAGGGATTTTGAAGACGTGGAAGAAAAGTGAAATTCTTGAGAGCATAAGACCAAGACTGAGTGGACAGTTCATTGTATGACCAAGAAGGACGGAATATGCGAACGAAAACTGGACTGTTTTTTTGACCTTTGCTTTTGAATAAAAATTCAGAGTATGTCAACGTCGTTATGAACTTGTGCAAGTAAGACAGCTTATGTCCAAAAGCCAATGCTTGTAATAGAATGCCAAAAATTCGACACACCTCTATTAAGATTATTGATAAAGACTCGAGTAAATTTTGTTTGCCGGAAATGTCTGAAGCCCATGACACCTATCACATGGAATAGCCAGATTTCCAAATGTGCTAGCCCCCACTGTGGAGTCCCCAATCATGTCAGTCTAACTAGGATTGCAGCCAAGGATAAGGGAAATTTGCCTGACTTAAAAAAAAGTTAAAGAAGTAAATATTAAAGTTTATCATTTTACCAATTGGTTGAGCCAAATGACTGCACAACCCAAGTCTAAACATCATTAAGGAGGATGATCGATCACGAGCAGTCAGGACGCACCTTCCCCGTCCGGGTTACTCCTCTGTGAGGACTTCGTCTGAGCTCGCGATCGGGTTTTCCTCGTGAAGAAAAGCTAGATCGCCAATCTTTCAGGTGTCTCCCTCTCCAGGAGGTGCGGACAGGGAGGCGTCTGTCTCCAAACCATCCATCCCGAAGGGTCCCCGGCAGCGAGGGAGATGAGGCGGTCCTCCCTCCAGAAAAAGAAGACAAAAACTGGTGGACAAGCCCACTTCAAACCCCATAAAACGTAATCTTCTTCGCGTCGACATTATACACTGGAACTGTCGAAGTCCTTAGGTCTAAAGTAAATGACCTTAAATTACTTAGCCTCGTCCTAATGCTCCCGATATTATAGTTCTCCCAGATACGCATTTAACACAAGCCGCGTCTCTGACGAGGTCGTTTCGCTGATGAACTAGGAGTCCGCCATGTACTCCACCAAAGCCTCCCTTTTACAGAAGTGACTATTGATTTCTACTTTGGAGTTTTTGTCGCATTCAAAGTTAAAAATTAATGGGCACGTATCTGGCTATATGTTCACTTTATGTCCACCTGATGCAGTGATAGCCTATGAATGCTCTTTTGCTCCTTCATGAACGTCTGCCACAAAATTAAAGTAATTTTATGCTGATTTTAATGCTCATCATCTTTTATGATGGGGTTCCCTGCGGGTGGATGGTAGGGGGTGAGCAGTATTAAGTTTGCTTAATGAGTCTGAGTTAATCCTTCTGAATGATAGTAGTCCGACGCGGGTGAACGATAATACCGGTAATTTGAGCTTTAGTGACTTCTCACGGTCTCTTCATCAATAGAGCCAGTTCCCTGTGGCACACCATTGACGACTCGTTGGGAAGCGTCATCTTCCTATTTTGATTAGTATTCATGCGACACAGTGAGAACCGCCTTCAGCGCCTAAATTTAAACGTTCAACGAGGCAACTGGGTCGCCTTCACAAGGAGCGTTCAAGCTCGAACTTGTTGGGAAACCATTGTGATAAAGTAAACAATATTCAATTCGATAAGAAGCGCATTGCTATCCATTCCTAACAACGTCGACAGATAGCTTAAGCATAGAGTTCCATGGCGGACACCAGATTGCACGCAGGGCGCTGTGCCTGTTTGTTTACGCAATAAGGCCTACAGGTTCTCAAATGAGAGCTTACTTTTAGGGTGGGGGGACACATTACAACAAGCAAGACCTTAGTGAGCTATCGTAGATAATAGACAAGCAAAAGAGACTCCTGGCGGAGAACGTTTTTCTGCTACCAATAAACAGCACACCAAAATATCAGAGGTTTGGTCCACTATCATAAAATCAATAAGAAAAAATCATCTTTTAAATCATAACAATCATTGAAGAGGGCAATAATTTCGATTCCCTAGGACACATTGCTATGCACTCGCAGGGCAGTTCTCTCATACACGCAGCTCAGCTAAATTCCATCCCACCTTCCTGACTATCAAGGAAGCGGCTGAGCTGCAACCATTCCCTCCTCTGGCCCACAGGAGATTACTATTGATTACAATAAAGCTCTTACAATGGATGAGCTTGTCCGAGCCCTAGAAGCCTGTAGAGGACATCCCCAGGCCGCCGATGAAGATTTGATATGAATATAAGCATCTTAATCCTGATGACATGATTAAAGTTTGCTAGAAGTGTACAATTAAATTTGGAAAAGCCGACACTTTTCCAAACTCATGGCACTTCGCCCACAATACCATTCCCATATTGAAAGGAGGGGGTAATCCCAGACTTGCCATCTCGTACCCCCAAATTGCGTTGCAGTTCTTATTCATGGTCTTGGAACGAATTGTTAACATTAGGTCTTATGCATTTTTTAAATTCCAGTAATTTACTAGTTGACGAGTAGTGCAGCTTCCGCAGGGACGCCAAACTCTCAATCAACTAGTAAACTGGACAGTCCCATATTCGAGGCCATTGCCAAAAAAGATTTTTTGATTTCAGTATTTTTAGATATAGAAAGCCTACCCTGACATGGCATATGGCCTACTCAAACTTTAAATGCTTTTGGATTATGTTGAAACTTGCCTTGTTTTTATTCAAAATTTCATTGTCTGACAGAACTTTGTGCTGTCAAATTACTTTCCGACAATGTCACTTTTTCGACATTTTTGTCCAGGCAAACGGGGCCGACAATGAAGTGTCTTGTCCACCAAACATTATTTCTATGTATGATCATGACATCTTACCAGCTCCTCCTCGGAATCTTAAATACTCACTGTACGCTGATGATTGTCCATTATGGCATTCTCAGCAATATGCATAATTCTCAGCAAATCGCATCCATTGGCACTTGAATTCTGATCATAACTGTTGCTAAGTGTGTTTTAAGTTTTCCATTCGAAAGAGTATTGGGTAATCTTTTCACGTAGAGGAAGCCGAACATCAGGCTAACTCTAGACAACCCCCAATACCAATTCAAAAATCACAAAGTTTTCTTGGGGCTACTTTTTGATAGTAGACTCAATGGAAACCACATTGGTCATTGAAAGGAATAAATGTCAAAAGCCTTAATTTATTAAAGTGCATTTCTTGTACTAAATGGGACTGATAGACAGTTCTTTGCTAATGGTATATAAAGGCCGCTGATTAGGTCTGAAGTAGATAATGGGGTCAATTTTTCCGGTATGGTTCGGCATCGAGAACAAAGTTTGAAAGGTTTGGATGCTGTGCAGAATGCCTTTTGCGTGGTGTCTTGGAGCCTGAAGTGCCACTCGGACGAGCGTCTTGAGGTGGAGTCCAGAATACCTTCCCCTCCGACTCAGACACTGGCCAGTTAGCCTTGATCTATCCGCAAAGTGTGCTCAGAGACCCAGCCAAACATCCTAATGGCAATAGGGTGCATTAGGGCCCTTTGGCCACGAGACGCCACTACCTCGTCCGAGAAAGTCTGTAGATCTCTCGACCATCGATACCCAGGCTCAATCAAATAGAGCGCCATTGGAAACCCCCAATTTTTCTAATCATGGGAAGCCTGACTTCATCAGCCAAGGCCATGGCGCCGTAGGTGGGAGGTAGCCCATGAGCGTTCAAGAGATCCTTATTAAACATCTCCCTTTTTTTCATATAGATAAGCCGAACGGCTCCAAGAAGAGATTGTGTGGGTGCGGGTGTATGGTCCTACTGAATGTGAAACTAAAGTTCAGACTGCCGAATCATACATCGATCTTTCTTGCTGAACTTTTTGCCATTGATAAGCCATTGATTTTGACACTATCGACGACCCCGTAGAATAGTAATTTTTTCTGATTCTTAAGTTCACTTAAAGCCATTAAAGCATTAGAAAACCACAAAAATGAGCTTCTGTTATAAAATCAATCAGCTAATATGGGTACCAAAGCCACTCTGGTATCCATGGCATTAGTCAGGCGACAGAATTCGCCGGGTCCAACTGGTGATCTGGACCCTTAGCATAGTCATACAGATCTCAGGTGTTTTGTGTCTCTTTAAAAGCAAATACATCTCCTGTGTGCAAAGTGAGTGACCAGCCTCCAACTCACAAGCAAAACCACCCTACAATAGAACCGTGGGGACAGCCAACAGAAAAGAAAGAAGGGAGGAGGTGGTGTTGGGCCCGCCTTAGGGTCAACGCCACGAGATTTGACACACCTCCCTCCTACATCGAAAGAATTTCCCTCCACGGTGCCCCAATGCAAAACCTTACCATCAACCACATTCTCTAAACCTGCAATAGTTCAGAATTCAAGAAAACCACCTTAAAAATTTATTTCCAAATAAAAATAAAAATTTCACGCATCAAAATATTTTATCAATGAGGAAAAATCAGCAGTATGTAATCAAACTTTTTTAAGGGAGACAAAACTTAATGACTTTTCTAGATTGACCGAATAATAGGATCCATTGGCTTAATAACCTTGGCCACATGCCGCTGGTTGATAGCCAAGAAATCCAACAAAGAAAGAAGAAAGAAGGATTATAGACATTATAATTACTATAATGTTATTGACATTAGTAACAGCAATATAACATAACGTAAAATAGTTTTCGAAAATAAAGGAAAAGGGTAACATGCAAGACGGCTAGTTCACGAAATTGACTCTTTGGTGACTTTAAGGGTGCTTGCACCGAGAAAGCAGTTACCAGCGCGAGTGTTCTACAAAGGACGCGGGAACCAGTTTTCGAACCCCTCGCTCTGTGAGCGACACGGACAGAGGCATAATCTGTCACAGTGTACAAGATGTCAGCTCATCGTCTTACGATGCTTCATGCTGCTTTGCTTGATAGTGTTCATTACAAAAGTCATTTTTTATTATAATAACATTAGCACCAGTTACCACACAACAATTATACAAATAATAGGATAATGTGCATAATAAATAATAGAATATGTATAAAACGTATA
>NC_051403.1:17907583-17917583 GCF_015228065.2 Penaeus monodon | reverse complement strand
CTTTCATCACTTATATCCTACTCTCCCCTTCCTCCTCTCATCTTCTCTCTACTCGCCTACCAAAATACTTATCTTACTTCTCTCTCTCTCCTATCTCCCTTTACTTTCTATCATATTTTCCTCCTATCTCTCTCTGCATTCTTATATTCTCTCCTCCTCCTACATCTCTTCTTACCTCTCTCTCCCTTCTTCCCCCTCTCTCTCCTCTCTCTCTTTTTACTCCTCTCCTCTCTCCCTCCTCTCTCTCTCTCTTCTCTCTGCTCTCTCTCTCTCCCCTCTCTCCTTCATCTTCCTCTCTTGTCGGCTCTCTCTCTCTATCCACTCCCTCTCTCTCTCTCTCTGCTCTCTCTCTATATCCTCTTCTCTCTCTCTCTCTCTATCTCTCTCTCTCTCTCCTCTCTCTCTCGCTCTATCTGTCTCTCTGTTAGTTTGAAAAAAATTTCATGATACCAGCTTTCAGTAACACTTTCTTCTTAAATTTATCAGTCAGTAAAGTAATTCCAATATTTATTTAGATTATCAAAGCTCCTTCAATATATTGTATGATGCTAAGAATATACAATTTTTAACGTAAAGATATGCTTCAGAAAACCAAAATGTAAACACAATTACACATATATCGGTATTGTTGTTCATTTCATTCGGAATTCCCGGGCGGTCGCGACAGCACCGATGCAAATTACACTGTTGCCAAAGGCTCGACTCAACCCCTATTCCTAGTATAATCGTGCGTCAGTTACGAATTACACTGTTGCCAAAGGCTTCCTCGACTCCACCCCTATTCCTAGGAGTCGTGCTTCAGATTCACGAATACAATGGTTGCCAAAGCGCGACTGCTTCACTCCTATTGCTAGGAGTCGCTGCTTTCAGTTCACGAATTACACTGTTGCCAAAGGCTTCGACTCCACCCCTATTCCTAGGAATCGTGCTTCAGTTCACGAAATTGTATGTTATTGTTTGAATTATGTTAAATTATCAACCCGTTTTACTGATATTTACATTAGGAAAAAACAGTATAAACCAGTTCTTCGTTATCAACATCTTAAAATCATAAATCAAACGATTCTAGAAATACCTGAAACCAGTTGAAAATCCGCGGGCACCCAAGCGCCTCCCATCTATTTTTTTCTGTCTGAGATCCTTTACGTATTTCTTCATCATGCGGAACTTTAGAAGCGAAGTGATGCCCAAGGCTAAAGCATATAAATGATATAATAAAAACAATAATGACGGGGCGGAGTCATAGGAAAGTGTAGCACGACAGTTTTTTGACGGCGGAAATTAGTCCTTATGCATATCCTATGACATATATGTATAAGTAATGGAATCCTTGAATGTATATAAACTTTATATAAGAAGTAACTTATACATGTACTTGGAGGAAAATACCAAAGTAAGTAAGGGCAATTTTCATACGCTCACGAAAAAAAAGTCGTTCAATTTACCCTACCTTCATTATATATGAAAATCTATTTAGACTACTGGGGCCTTCAATGCATCTAAAATCTACTTGATGCGTGTCTTTTTGTGACTAAAAAAAAACAAATTCCTTAGGGTATCCTTAATTCTACCCGTTTTCTATAGAGGGGGAAAATAAAATTTATGGGATAAACTTTAATTAAATGTGTATGTATGTATCATTACTATAATGTGGAGTGGGGTGTGTGTGTGTGTGTGTGTGTGTGTGTGTGTGTGTTGGGTGTGTTGTGTGTGTGGTGTGTGTGTGTGTGTGATGTGTGTGTGTGTGTGCGTCTTTGTGTGTGTGCGTGCGTGAGCGTGTGTGTGAGTGCGTGTGTGTGTACAGCCACGGCATATAATAGTCGACCAAGCCAGTCTTCATACCCAACACTACCCCCTACAACCAGCAAATGCATCCCTTAATGCGGGTGAACAGCGGAAGCGTTGTAGCACGAGCGACAAAACGTAGTCACGGAAACAGACAGAAAGTAGTACGCGTGCTTCTCCTCCAATTAACCTTTCTTGCTGTACTTAGCAAATGAATTCGGAAGTAGGACTATTAGGTTTGTTTACCTTTGGAATATTGATCAATATTCCGCGACGCGTTTGGATAATGTTTTAACCTCACAAGCTTACTTTTTAGCTTTTCACTCCTTGTTTTTATAGTTGCTTTAATGTTTTCCCTCTTAAACTACCATTTATTATTATTAAGTTTTTGCATCCACGTTTTTATAATCATAAAGAGTAAGGAACAGAACTGATTGAAATTGCAGAATAAACACTCGAACAATATTTTTTTTTCAAAACTATAAGGAAATAGATATAGAAACACACAGAAAAGATGGGCCTATCGAAGCAAGATCACAAAAAAAAAAAAAAAAAAAAAAAAAAAACGGTATATACATTACTGTTCCTGGGACGCACGAGAAAGCTATCTGTTTAGAAGCATCACAAGCAATCATTAATCAGGAGGGGGTCGAAGATTTTGCCCTATGCATGACCTGAGGGTGGTGTTGGCAATGCCGCGTTGCTGGTGGAGAAAGCGTCAAGAGAAAAGGGGGGGCCGGGGGGGGGCCCCGGGGGTGGACAAAAAGATTGAGAAGGAGGGCGCTGCAGCCGGCCTACCAGCCTTTTTTTTAGCTCTTGTTTTTCTACCCACCCCCTCTCCGCCTCCTCCCTCTTCATCCTCCTCCTCCTCTCCTCCTCCTCCGCCTCCTCCTACTTCTCTCTCCTCCTCCTCCTCCTCTCCTCCTCCTCAGCCTCCTCCTTCCTTTCCTCCTCCTTCATCCTCCGCCTTCTCTCTCCTCTCCTTCTACTTCGCCTTTTGCTCCTCCTCCTACCCTCCTCCTCCCTACTCTCCTCTCTCCTCCTCCTCCCTCCTGCATCCTCTCCCTCACTCCTCCTCCTCCCCCTCCTCTCTCCCCTTCCTCCTCCTCTCTTCTCCTTTTCTTCTTTTCCCTTTTCCTATTTCTTTCTCCCTTCCCCTCCTCTGTTCTCCCTACCTTACTCCTCCTCCTCACAACATTCTCATAAGTTCTTTTTCTTTTTTCCTTTTTTTTAAGATTTGCCGTTTCACTGTTGCAATTTCTCCTGATCTATTATAAGGTCATACTAATTCGCTTCCACTGGTGTTTCCCTCTTCTTTATGCCTTTAAGGCAATCTTTTTTATTCTTCTTGTGATATAGGTACGTCTCTAGTTCCCGCATCTTTTCTATCCATGGCTGTTCATTTGAGTTGTATTAGATCCCTGTAAAAGGTTACATTACTCTTATGATTTCATTCTAATATATGTCACTTCTCCATCTGGTTTGCTTATTGAATACAATGATTTCTCCCTATTCCGAGTCTTTTTAACTGTTTTCATGCTAGATGAGATCACTGTTTTATTTATTATTGAGTATTGAATTTCCGTAACTTCCATCTTCTTCTATTTATCTTCTTTATTAGTTCGGCTGATTCCATTTGTCACTTGTTTGACGATACTTTCATGACCATACGTTTTTGCATAAGCTATCTATCTATTTGGCATTCTCAGATGAGCATTGGCACCATGAACTTATTTTAGCTACAGTAAATGGAACTAGATTCATCTAGTTGGCACTTTCCGGCATTCCCTATTAGTTGTAAAAGGTCCATATATGTGTGTATTATATAGCATATATATATATAATTATTAATTATATATAAATAATATATATATATATACATATATATTATATATATTATATATATATATATATAATATATCAATTATAATATATCATATATATATATATATATGATATAGACTATGTATCGTAATTCAACCCTTTCAAACTTGACAATTTCTCTTTAACAATTTTTTCATTGAGTTCTTGATGATAGCATCTGAACGGTAGAACACAGGGAAAATATTTTGTCACGTAAATCAGTGAGTGATCTGCAATATTCAATGACCTGTTATGTAAAAAAAAAAATACCTTCAGCAGCAGTTATTTGTCGTCGTCTTCCTCGATTACTGGAGTGATCTCTGCTCAGCTAGGAGCTGTTGCAACAGTGTCGCGTCAAAACTGATATCGACTGTGTTTATAATAAATACTCTATTGGGTTTTGGCAACTTTTATGAATCTCTTTATCCCTTGCCTACAATATTAGTCAAAATTATAATCAAGCATTGCTTTGTTATCACCCAGAGACTGTCGAGCCGCTGAGAAGGAACAGGATGGGCAACCCACTCGCGCTCAACTTCACCTGAAATAAGCATCAAGCTACTCAACACAAAAATCAATAACTGATTAAACAAATGACATAAAGGGCAAACAATGTATCAGAATTGGCAAAATGTTAGGTGTTTCGGAAATGTTACAAAAACGGCCTTTACTTAAAGTTTGGAGAGTATAACTGGATAGTATATCGGATAATTATAGAACTTTTTTGTAAACATCCTGAAAACATAACATTTATACACGTTTAAGTTGTATCCGGTCCGCTATAAAAAAGGATATGTCAAAGTTTGTACTGGAATACAAAGTAATTTCAGATAAAAATGTTCATAGAAAACCATTAACGGAAATCATATGCAGTATGATTTTAATTACAGCAAGACCATGGGAAGCTCCAAATAAAATGGAAAAAGTACTTGACTACTCTGCATCTTATATTGTTTATACATAATACTCTGCTTCTCAAGGCTGTGGAAAGTTTAAATGTATTTCTCAGATTCTGTAAAAATATGTTTTCCTTATTACATACATTGTTCTTCATGTGAAAAATCTTATTGTATCCACTGCGAATGAGTTCCGTGTCCAAATCAGACAACTGGGTAATTCCAGTGAGCACGGACATTTACTGGACTTATTTATTGAACTATATTAACAAATTAAGATACACAGTATTGTCATTGATATTTCCGAGCTTGTAAGGTTATATCATAGGTACAGAATGATTTTGAAGATATTCCATCCATTAAAGTCAATACCACTTCCTTATGGAATCACACCGGTGGAATTCTTACCATGTCGTTCCAGCGACAAACCTTACCTTATAGATTGTGAACATGTATTGATATACTGCTAAAAGGCACTTATGAACATTTTATGTACCCATATAATAAAATAAAGTCATGTCATTTAATGCGATTCGTAATTAATGAAAATAATAAACCATATCTGAGATACGCGCTTCTTGATTGACTGGCCGGGCTGTAATAAAACCATATAAGTGAAAACAACACGTAGGCCTTTTGTTAGCACTAGAAAAAGAGAGACGAAAGAGGGTGGAGCGGTAAGAAATAGAGAGAAAAGAGGTGGATGAGGTAGAAATAGAGAGAGAATGAGATGGAGAGGTTAAGAAATAAGAAAGAAAGAGATGGAGAGGTTAAGAAGTAAATAGAGAAAAAAAAGATTAAGAGGTTGAGATAAAGAGAGAAAGAGATAGAAAGGTTAAGGAATACAAACGGAAAGAAAACAAGGGAAAGAGGGAGAAGAGACAACTTGAAAAAGAAAGCACACACAAAAAAAAACGCCAAGGATAAACGGGAATGCAATAAAGGATTTAAGTGAAAGCGTCATTCAAAAACGTTATAAAAAGAAAAGAAAAATGAATGAGACGTGGATAAAGATTTTAAGAAAGAAAGATTGGGGGAGAGGAAGGGAAGAACATGACCATTTTTGACTTACATGGCATTTCCTCTTTTTTCATCAACTTCTTCAAGCATGTTCACTTTCCTAAGAGTTTCTCGGTAGAGTTATGGTCAATTTACTATCAAAAGAAAGGATTTTTTATGAAAGAAAAAATATATGCAAATTACCTTGACTCGCAAAAGGTCTGATTTAGTTACGCCTGTAACGGTATATCACTTTGCCTATTGTGACAGAAAGAATAAACACCTTTTATTAAACCATTAGTAGTCATGGTTATATTACAAACAGCAAGAAATGTAAAAAGGAAAGAAAATACCGAAAAAAAAATCATTGACTCAAACTCCACCTACATTAGACTAACGGCCAATCAAGACTTGGATTGGAAAACATATACAGCTCTGCTCCTCCCAGCTAGGTGGCGCTGTGTCTCTCACTCTGTCTATCTGTCTCTCCACCTCTCTCTCTCTCTCTCTCTCTCTCTCTCTCTCTCTCTCTCTCTCTCTCTCTCTCTCTGACTCTCTCGCTACTCTTCGTCATCGCTCTCTCTATCTATTTATCTATCATTTATTACCGTCTGCAACTCTACAGCCCTCTCTCTCTTTCGCTTTCCTTCTCTGTCTCTCTCTCTCTCTCTTCCCTTGTCTGACTCCCTCTCTCTCTCTATCTCCTCTCTCTCTCTCTCTCTCTCTTCTCTCTCTCTCTCTCTCTCTCTCTCTCCCTCTATCTATCTATTTATCTAACCGTCTTTCAATCTCCTTCCCTCTCTCTTTCTCTTTCCTTCTCTGTCTCCCTCTCTTTCTTCCCTCATCTCTGCTCGTCGCTCTCTCCTCTCTCTCTCTCTCTCTCTCACTCACACACACACACCCACACACAAAAACACACACACACACACACACACAACACACACACCACACAAACAACACACACACACCCCACACAAACACACACACACACACACAACACAACGCACCCACACACACACAACCACAACACACACACATACAACATCTATATATTATAGAATATATATATATATAGTATATATATATATATATATCCTTGGCGTAGGATGTGTGTATGTGTGTGTGTGTGTGATGTGTGTGTGTGTGTGTGTGTGTGTGTGTGTATGTGTGTGTGTGCGGGTGTGTGTGTGTGTGTGTGTGTGTACACATACATATAAACTTTACTAATAAACTATACAAATACAACCTCACACATGCATATTTCTAGAAGTGCATAAATCTGGATATTCTAAAACATTACAAAACTCATGCATTCAAATTTATTCCGAAATCGCGAACGCCAGAATGCAATCATTCCCCCTGCCCGCGCTCTGAGAGAAAAACCTCGAGGCAACGAAGCACGATACAGTAAATCTTACCACATTAAAAAGAAGAAAGTTGATTTCATGATGGTATTGCTAATGGTTTACTGCACAGCGAATGTTTGACCATTGTAACTCGTTTTATTGATTCGTTCTACTTAATATACTGCACTTAAAGAACAATCATGAAGTAAAATCTGCTATGAAAAAGCTTTTATAAACGTTTGCGAAAAAATGAGCGAATCATGTTTCGAATACAGTGTAATGATTTATAACGACTCAGAACGAGACTGTAATAATACTGTTAAACTGGAATCTATATGAGTGTGTGTGTGGTGTGTGTGTGTGTGTGTGGCTTGTGTGTGGTGAATGTATGAAATCGTATATATAGGTCACTATATATAATAATATACTCGATATATAATATATATCTATTATATATTATCTATTTGGATGTATGTATATATGTAGTGTGTTGTGTGTGTGTGTGGTGGTTTTAGTGCTGTGTAAGAATGTCTATGTAAATGTATATATATCACTAAATATATTATAAACACACACACACAGATATATTATATAGATATATATATATATTTTTTTATATAGATATATATATATAGATATACCTGTATGTATGCATGTGTGTGTTATTTTATATATATATATAGATAATATATATATATATATATATATATATATGTATGTATGTGGCATGTGTGTTTTATCTATATATAAATGTAAACATAACCACAAACCACACACACACACACACACACCACACACACACAACACACAAAACAACACACACACACCACACACACACACACACACACACACAAAACACCAAAACACCTACACACACACACACACACACAGTATAATATTATATATATATAGTAGATATATATTATAATATATTATGTATATATATATAGTATATAATATATATATAACACATATATATACATATATAAATGTATATATATATACAAATATATACATTATGCTATATATATATATATATATATATATATTATATATATTATATATGTTTATGTTATGTATATATGTAGTGTATTTATGTATGTAGGTAGGTATGTAGGTATGTATGTATGGTGTATGTATGTATGTATTGACAGATGATATAGATCACACACACACACACACAAACACAACATACAAAATATATATATATATATATAATATATATATATATATATATATATATATATATAAATATATACATGTGCGTGTGTGTGTGTGTGTGCGGACTTGTGTGTGTGTGTGTGTGTATATTTATATATACACACATGTATATATTATATATATATATATTTATATATATATATATATATATGTATGTATGTATGTGTGTATATATAGACAGATAGATAGATAGATAAATAGATGACATAAATATATATAAACATAACACACACACGATATAGATATATTAATAATAGTATATATATATATTATATATATATATATATATCATATATACAGGATATATATATACTATTATATATATTATATATGTGTGTGTGTGTGTGTGCGTATATCCACGATAGATGTTCCATGCGGGAATCGGATTCTTATTATAAACAGGACACCATGCGCATTTTCATTTATTAATCTTTCGGACATCAATAACTGTGTCCATCATCAGAATCTGAAAGAGATGTTCTACCTGTGACGCTAGATATATAGGTTCAACAACAAGGAATCTAACAATAAGATATTACGGATATTACGTCCACTATCCTCTCCAACGTACTCATTAATTCGAGATCACTCTCTTAAAACAAACCCTGTAATAAAACTAGATGATTTCACAATAATGAGAAAAAAATTTAAATGATTTAAGAATCTTAGAGTCATTATTGATGAAAGAAATAAAACCAATATTAACAACAAAGAAAGTTCAGCTACTCTATAATTTGAAATAATTTGCACACGTTATCCGCCGCCCCCACTCCCTCACCCACTTACAACGGACATCCAGGCATTCCAATTGCTGTGAACTGTTGTCACGCCAACATGACACAGTCACAAACTCCACATTCCACTTAACAATGGAGAATAATCATAAGCAAAACACTATTTTGTTTCAGTGTTTATTATTTTCTCCCGTGTTTACTTTAAATTGTGCTCGTTGTGTTATAGTTCGCTGTAATTATATATTCAGTATTAATGTACATAGTTTTTACAAACGTGTTTCTCTTGCAGATTCTGATGATTGACTCAGTTGATGTGCGAAAGCTTAATAAATGAAAATGCGCATGATGTGGTTTTCTGATGTCATGGTCCTCCTGTTTATTATTATTGTTATATATATATATATATATATATATATATATATATAGATAGATAGATAGATAGATTAGATAGATAGAAGATAGATAGATAGATATATATATATATAATATATATATTTATATATATATATGATACTGAACTATATATAATATATAGATATATATATTATATGTGTGTGTGTGTGTGTGTGGTAGTGCTTGTGTGTGTGTGTGTGTGTTGTGTGTTGTGTGTGGTGTGTGTGTGTGTGTGTGTGTGTGTGTGTGGTGTGTGTTGTCGCGTGTGTGTGTGTGTGTGTCGTGTTGGTGTGTGTGTGGTGTGTGTGTGTGTGTGCGTGTGTATCTATATTGATGTATTTTATCTATCTGTATATATATAAATAGTATATATGTTATAATTAGTGTGCGTATATATATATATTATTATATTATAGATAATAGATATATTAGATATATGCCTGTGTTGTGGTGTGTGTGTTGTGTTGTGTGGTGTGTGTGGGTGTGTGTGTGTAGGTGCTGTGTGTGTGTTGTACATATTACATATATATGTATATTGTAGGGGTATACATACAGTGTTGTAATATGTATAGCGATATATTATATATATATATAGTAGATATATATACTATAGTATATATATACATATATATATAGATATTAGGTATGTATATATATAAGATAAATATATAGATATATATATTAGATATATATATATATATTTAGAGATATACATTAAACATAATATATATAATATATATATTATATATATATAATATCATAT
>NC_051403.1:17887583-17902583 GCF_015228065.2 Penaeus monodon | reverse complement strand
TGGCAGATTTTTTTTCTGATTTTCCTTCCTTCCTTTCCTTCCAAATCACAAGTAATTTTCAGTACAAGCGAGCGATGACACAACATGTGAGTGTGAAAGAGACTAATTTCATTCAATTTATAATGGAATGTCATTCTCAAGTTCCTTACTACCTGCTGTCCTGATATAGAAAAATTTGGCATGAAGTTACGTCAAATATTGTCAAACATCGTATGTAAAAATTTTGCACGGAGGCACAGGAAGCTTTACCATGGACAGCAGCCACGAAATATTTCCAGTTCTGATTATTTCCCCAGCAGGAAGCGTAGGTATTAAGCTGAAGGTAACACGTAAAAAATTTCCAAGAATATTTCACTTGAAACCGAATATGCATATGCTATGTTTCTGTCCACAGCTACAAAGTTATCCCCCTTTCACGACACCCACCGGCCTTGGGCTGTTTTACTACAGTGTGATTCGTAGAGTTCGACACAGGCTCGTGCAACTGCCAGGTGTATTCTGCGACGATTCAGCTGTGCCTGATGACGCCCTCGCTTTCTTTGACGTACCAGGCGAAACTCAATGGTAAATTGTTTTTCAGATTTATTTTTCACTCTAGTTCTTAACACAGCGGATACACCAAAGTATTTACTGAAATTAGTTTCAATTTTAGTCAATTATTCAACAAGGGACATATAAGTAAATGTCTAATTGACCCATTGGAACAAAGGCAATACGAGTTATGATATAGTATTGGTTCGTTAGATCCTCTTTGGTGTCGTGAACATTAGAACCATAACAATTAATAGCATATAGGATTGGTGCAATGGAAGCTGTGGATAGAAGCTACCACGCCACTCAATGTCAAACCTTAATTTATTTAACTCAAATATATTTAAGCATACATTTTGCCGAATTCTTGGCCTTTAAATAGTCTAGTTTTCCTACAGACGATAATAAGAAACACCTTCACTAGCAATAAGTTATTTTCTACTGGCTTTTACACTTGCAGGCCAGTCGTCCCCTTTTGATCCACTGGTGTCATTAATAAAACTATTTTAATTATCACCTGTGGTCAAGTTCATTAGCGTATAATGCAAATGTATGCTTTCATAATTTTCCAGAAATATACAAACTTAAAAAATATATTTTGTATGTTAACAAAAAATTATATGCATGCCGGCATTTTAAAATGTCCATCAAGAACGCATAAAGGATACATTTCGAATCAATAATATTTAGGAGATCAGATTCTTAAATAAGATAAAAGTATTATGATTCTTCCCCCGTATCAAGCATCTCTCAACAATACTCTTTATCGTTTCAAAAGATAAACGTTCCGACACTTTCCCGCAAAATGAGTAACCATTAATGATTCCTTACCTCGCATAAAGAAGGCACCCACACTCAGCGATCGTAACCTATCAGTCAGTACTGTATGTCCAAGTATCAGTCTATTCACACAAACTTAATTGTCTTTTAAAAGGGACACTGGTTCACAAAGCCAGTCAAATTCTTAAGTTGTTTACTGGTATCCTTAGGACGCATGTTTCCAGTACTCTTTTTGTCCGTTGCGGAAGATAACTTAGTTTCTTGTCAGCAGGACAGATGGGACAATTTTCTTAGGGTTTTGGGGTCGCTTGCCTTGGCCTCTGATCGGTGGTTAATCGAAGTAGTTAGTATATGATGTTATTTAGTTATCCAGTACTGAACCTCCCTTATGTCAGGGTGGGAGAATTTCTTCAGCACAATAAGGGTTGCAATGCAATTTAAATCCTTTCGGACGAAATCTTAATCATCAAAATGAATAACCTTCCCCCTACCCGCAGTGTAGGTCCTCGAATTATGAGTGTTCATCAAACATATGTATGCTTTTAGGGGTATTTTTTCGAGAAACATGTGGTTACAAACATTGGGTATAGTTCTCCATATATGAACTGATTATGTGAAAAGTGTGGGGAGGGATCGATCCTCACACTGGAAAATATATATAATGATAAAGTTACCAAATATAAGAAAAAATTAGAAAATGCATTATTCTGAAATGAAAATTAGGAATGTCATTTTACATGGCTAAATACATCTGGTCTTAGGGAATGGCTACCCCAGTGCTCCTGTTAAAGTTAACGCTAAATATGTTAGTTATGGTTGTATTCAAAACACCGTTCTTTGCACTGCTTTAAGTGAATAATTTAGAAAATATATATTAAATAGGATTATGCTATTCCCTAAGTCTGCAAATCTAAGGCATTTCTCCAGTATTTTAATAAACACTAAATAAAGTGATGATAATGAGAATTGTAGCATTAGCATTTTAGGATGAAATCAGAAAGATGTATGTGATGCTGTCGATATTTGTGTAATTCAAAAAACGAATTATATAATAATATATATATATATAATATATATATATATATATATAATATATATATAGAATATATATTATATATATATATATATATCATATGCATTATTATTTATTTATTATTAATATATATAGTTATACATTCGGAAATTATTTTATTGTATTATTTTCGCAAATAAGACAGTATAAAAGCTCGACCACCATTTCTCAGACAAGATGTGTGCTATCATGCAAATACTTTTTATGCATTTTAGAATCAAGGCTTGGTGCATTATCGTTCATTTCTAGGTAATATGGTGCCTCTTGAGACAATATTCGATTATTTATTTTGTGATCAACATGATGGGGTCGTGAGTTGCTGAGCTTCGTGAACCTTTGCTAGTATTAACGTTATAGTTATTATGAGACTTTTGCATACTTCAGATACTTAATGCATAAAGATCTTTGGAAATTAAATTTACTATAGAACGACCGTAATTCTTTTTAGCATATCAGAAGGATGTACGATATACACCTCACATGACCACGATTGAGCTAGGACACTCCAAAAATTCTTTCATAGAACAGGACTTTTGGGAATGATATGAGATCAATTTGAATTACTCAAACTCGCAAGTGGGCCGGCCAAGACAAGGTATCCGTTAGGGCTAAGAGTCGAGCTTCAAATTCCTTGTTGACTGCGAGTGGAAGAAGCCTTATATGTCATGCATTGAATCGTTAATGTAATATTTCTTCTTCCATAAAGTCTAGATGAATTATTATCAACTGGGTCATCAAAGGGTATGAGTGTTTCGAATACATCTCCTAGATTCCTGCACTACATTTAATGTTATCTTTACAAACATCCGTATGTATACCTTTTAAAATTGAGATTTGTGTCTATCGTTATAATGGCCCCTTTCCCCCCCTACGTGAGCACTGTATTCTTTAACTCTTTAGATTCCAACATATGGGTTCGAACACGGTCCCAGGCATGGCTGATAGCAGACCCATTCAGTTGAGGAGTGGGCACCAAAAGACCAGACGGAGGTGCCACGGGAGTGCGCTAGGAGTGAAGCAATTACAGGTATATTTAGAATAGCGATAAACCATCGCACGTTCCGATTCTCATTTGTATGTGAAATCAAATAAAACCCACAACACAAACATTGGTGCGTGGAGGAGGAATGTAAAGAATTCGGCAGAGAGAAGAGCCGAGAACGGTGCTTTATGCCAAAGGCTTCTCCGTTATATGTACTTTCATG
Source organism: Penaeus monodon (assembly GCF_015228065.2). NCBI lineage: Eukaryota > Metazoa > Arthropoda > Malacostraca > Decapoda > Penaeidae > Penaeus > Penaeus monodon. The sequence goes on along the minus strand of NC_051403.1, from coordinate 17,898,995 downwards.
GATATTACTTGCTCCTCATGCCAATGAAGCAATTGACGAAAAAGCTTCAGGCATATCCGTATATTTTACAGCTCTTCCCTTCGTGCTTTTATTTACAACGCACCCACTGAAATGGGAAAATTAAGCTAAGCTGCAGATCATTACAAACACTCACATGGAATCTATGACATCATTCCTACATTCATACACAATTATAATAGCCAAGATACGGCAACAAAAACGCAAACCCAAATTCACTCTATGTTTAACACTCGGACGGGATCCACAAACGAACGTATGCAATTGGCGCAGTTGTGAATATGATAGCACGGCAAGAGCATAATCCTGACACCCACTTTAACTGACACTGTGGATTAACAGGGAAAAGGGAAATCACACCGGGAGTACGTTATGGCCTGCTACCTTTTATGGATCCTGGTCCTGAGGAGATGGTTTCTTTTAAGGTAGTGGTAAAGAATTAATATTGTGGTAGTGATAATACCGCAATAATACATAGGCGATGGATACAATAACAAAAGGGGCCTGATAATGGTGTGAGAAGTGTGATTAAATAGTATTAATAATGATTAACAATAAGAATGATCAAACACGGGCTATGTAACAAGAGTAAGACACAAGTTATCTTGGTAATAATAGCTTTATTGCATTACATCACTCTTAATCATTATAATTATTATCGACATCATGAGCTACCTTATACTACTATGCACCATTAGCTTAATATTATGAACATTTGTGACTTTACCACTTGAACTTCCATCAATAACTTTAAAGTGTAAAAGATAAGGCATTGCCACTGTGATTGTAGCAAGCATCATTACCAGTGGTGGTATAACTATGGTATCCTATTCTGATGTTTAGGTAAATTTATTAGTGATTACTTATCTAGCAATTTTACAATTATTTCGTTATTTATTGCTGATATTAATATACACCATGGTTATTATGATATTATCAAACATCGTTAATACTATCTGATCATTACCAACTGTTATAAAGTTATGTGCTTTGTATGATTAATACTAAAGATAGCATTATCACTGGTCTTACTATTACTATTACTTAATCATAGTAATCAATTATCATATTATTCTATTATCAATATCAGCCTAATTTGAATAGTGCATATTGGTACTGGTACTAACAAACTATGTTGTAGCTATAATATTTGCTATCTAGTATCATAATATAAGTACCTATTATCATTGTAATTTGTACTGTTACTCATATTCTTGTCACTGTGGTATTGTCAGTTAATCACTTTTGTATTACTATGAAAATTATATCATTATTTGTATAATAAAATATTGTCCTTTACTATGTCATCATCATTAATGTAATAAATATTCAAATTATTTATATTAGTATTTACAAAGGCTTGAAACGCACATATAAAAACCAATACTATTGCCTGAGTAAATATAAGAAAAATACATTGACACTAAAAATGGTAGAAAGAAAATTTTGGCAGTTGATATTCCAATTTAAATAAAACATTCCATAATTAGTGAGAATTCCTGTCGATAGGAGACATTCTTCATTATCTGTGCGGAAGAAATCTTTAACGCTTGTGAAAGGTTGTCATTATTCAGGCACGCCACACACTTTATACTGACAGTACTTGCAAAAGAATACGGCTCTACCCCCTGTAGCATCATCCTCATGATGGAAAGCGATGGTGATATTATGTAGATGAAAAGATCTGGGTCACGCGAGGCCAGCAGAGCTGGCGTGAGATGAACGCAGGTAAATCATCCCCCACTAGCCGTGGTGAGATGACAAGCATATATTCTTATCTGGATCTTGACATTTCATTTATCTAGAGGCTATATCATTATCATGGTGCTACAAGAAAATACCTGACCGAGTACATTACCCAAGTCATGTACTAAAGGCAGCCAGGGCCTTGAAACGAAAGAAATCGGTGCATTGTTGAGGTCGCAGTCCAAACTCAAAGAAATGCATTGAGCAATTTTGGGCAGGAGATCTGGAGACCCCATTCCAGAAACTAGGATAGAGCACCCCAGGATGAAGTCGAATGCCTTTGAAAACATCTCAAAAGCGTTACTTAGGGTCAGATCGTAAACTACAGCAAGCTCTATGAAAGGACAGCACCCTTGAAGGGTTTAGGGAGACTTCCACGTATACCATGGCACATCCTGTGCAGAGTACACCAGCAGTTCTTCTACAAAGCACAGGGATATTATCTGGGTTGTCTATTGCATGGAAATATTTTGCCTGTAGCAAGTGTTGAATGGCTCTCAGTGATGTGGTTAGATGAGGTACATTGAGTTTTGTGCAACCGTGGCCGGCGAGTGCACAGGAGAAAAAGCAGGGAAACCCCTTCGACCTCAATCTTTGCATTTGTGCACACAACGCCTAGTGTGCTTTCTGTGCACAAAGTCTAGCGAAACGTGTTATTAAAAAATAAAAAACACGTAATAAAATAAAAAATAAAAGCTAACCATCATAACCATCTGCCGCTGCTGTGTAACCATTCTTTTCGAGTCGCCAAAGGCCAGAGCTTGCCCCTGCCCACACAGGCAAAAAAAAAAAAAAAAAAAAAAAAAAAAAAAACTGTGACCAAGGGTAAATGATGCATGGACCCTTTTAAAGGATTGTCCTGGGTAATTTTTTTTTCCCGGATCTGAATTCCTATGAAAGCATGGGCACATCAAGAGAAATTACAGGGGAAGGACATCAATTCAGAACCTAGCTGAGGAAGCCATTTCTGAGTCCTGGGGAATAACCCACAGATACACTCAAGAACCTTGCTCTGTCACCTTCTAGACATCATAAAGTGTAAAGATGAAGAAAGGCAACCTATAAGTATAAAAATGTAACTAGACTATGCTTTATATAAATTCTCATGTAGTCATGATAAACAGGCGGGGGGAAACCAGGGCGCATATTTTAAAGCGTACTATAGGGGGTGCATGTGTGGTTTGAGTTGGTGTGTGTGTATGCATATAATAATGAGAGTTCCGCTAAGTTGTAGTAGTTATGAGTTGAGGTGATAGTAATATCAGAATAAGTTTTTTTTTTTTTCTAATAAACAACTGTTGTGCGGACAGTATGCATAAAAACATGACCCCTGTTAACCTTCACGGGGCATTTTGCTATTACGTAACCGTTATTGGTGATCTGTAACGTTTCATTAAATTGCTTTTAGACTTCATCCTTTTTAAAAGATTACTTCACCATTTGCAAATGCGCCACTAGACTTCTCTCTTCTCCCTGCAGCCTTGACTAAAATATCTCTAAAATAGTACAGCGGATGTTTTTATCTGAATTGCGTATATTATTAGTTTTACAAACATATACTAGCTGAATCCTGGAATTACCCATATATAAAGATGTTGCCTGTCTCAGTTTTGTTTCTTTCTGGAGTGCGAATCCACAGGTTTCCCTGAATGGCTCTCACATAGAGTGTGTAGTTTTAAAGTCTGAAAATATTGGTAAAGTAAGCATTGACTATCCTGTATCATAACACGGTGTTAACTGGTGTCGACTTTACACCTTGTGCATTCCTCACAGGTGTGCTGTTTGCTGCTTCAGTTTGGGATATGTACACTTTTGCGTCGAGAGGAAGAGTCACGACATGATATATTGTATTTTGTATTTCCAGTATTCGATGACAAGTATAGTGTACAATAAAACAGTATTAGATCTCGAATTTCAGTGTGTTAAGTAGTGCTCATGTGCGAGAGTATTTAAAGTTGCATTTTTTGTGTTGTGTGTGTGTGTGTCAAAGATATTATCAGATAAACGGTTTTCATACTTTTACTTATTAATATCTATTTTCTGCCGAGCAGAGTGTTAGTGTAAATAAATAAATAGTCAATCGTTCATGGCAACTGTTGGGTCACAAAACTATCTGTAATTCCCGCGTTCCAATCAATAAATGTAGAAAGTGTCAAAAGAATTTTATTCGCCAGCAAAACCAAAAGACACTTTGTACCCACACGTACACAAGTTATGAGTGTCCTGTGTGCATGTCAGTGTATGTGTATAAAATTTTCCTCACAAATTTCCACTGAATGATTTATTTCAGATTATCCTATAACGGCCGTATTTTATACGCCCATGCATCTGCTTTTTCATGTATGTAAAAACACTATAGTTTTTTTTTTCGGTATCGTTGGAGTTGGCTTCGGCGGGTAGACGTAAGTCTTAAGACCCGCCCCTTCAATCGTAGCTAGTCATTGTTCCTCATTGTGCCGCGGAATCATAGGGCGTTGGTCGTTGAGATATCTAATTATATAGAAATGGTTGTAATACATTAGTGAGTTAACTTTTAACGGGAATAAAGAGAACCAGGATCATGGCAAAAAGATTATTTTACCAAAGATTTTTCGCCAATTGTTGGTGTTTTAAGTAATAGATTCAGCTATTAAGCACTTTAAAAGTCAGTAGTCTGCATCTAAATTTTGGATTAGGATGCATACAGAACTACGATCATTTCAAAATTGTAATGTGTGACTAGCAAAATTGATACTAATACTAACATACTAACAAAAATGATATGATACGAATAGCAAAATAATCCTAATACTAACCACTACTACAATAATAATAAAAATAAGATAGTTAAAATTATATAGTGATGACAATTATAGCAAGAACAGGATTCTAAGTGTTCGTAATATTACCTTTACTTGTGGATGTTTGCGAGTGAGAGAAGGCGTGTCAATAGGGGTATTATAATGTAGATGCCTACTAGTGTATTCTCTTATCTTCCCGTAAACTACATTTATCCTGCTATTGTTATATTCACAATCTTCCCTGTAAATACATTGTTTTCGGATGTGATACACAAGTGATTTCCTTTTGATTTACTAAACAATTCTTAGCATGAAGGTTGGGTACTTAATCAATAATTATTAATTTATTAGAAAATTATTGCACAATTGTCTTCAGTCTGGAGAAATAGTGACAATGTATATCGGAATAGATTATTACAAAGTGTGTGAGGTCTTAATCAAGGGAGGAAATTTACGAATTTAATGGAATGGAAATAGAGTCAAGGTATTCTATATATTCCCATGTATGTTGTTAAGCTGTTCATGTTTCATTATCAACATGATCACCTCATAAATGACTAATGAAGTATTAGACGACTTTACTTAAATACATTTTATAAAATTATATCAGAGGGTAGAAATGATGCTCAAGAAGCCTTAGGTTGTAATCATTTTAAGGCCCAGTGTGAGTGGTTTTCACGAAGTTAATCTGCATGTAGGGTGTCGTCACATCACCTCTCTATCTTTTATCGGATCTATCCCACTCAATTGATATTTCCTTTCTCTCTCTCTCTCTCTCATAGCTCTTATCTCTTCTCTCTCTCTCTCTCTCTCTCTCTCTCTCTCTCTCTCTCTATCTCTCTTCTCTCTCTCTCTCACTATCTCTCTTTTGATCTCTCTCCTCTCTCTCAGGTCGTTTTGTTACGACTGTCTTGCCGATAGTTGTTTTCTCTCTCTCTACCACGCTTTAGCAACACACTGCAAACCAATCAGTCTTTGAAAAACATTGTGTCAAATTGGCTGGACTGAGAAAAGCCCTTGTGTTGAGATTCCCATGTTTACTTAAAGAGGCATTAGTTTGACAATCCAGCCATACGACCAACATCGATTTCGTATTCCTGCCCTTAGAGATTAATAATTCGTCAGTTTTCCATGTAGAAGTGTAATGTAGGTTCACCACGGTGGCTCATCAGCCGACTGCAGATTAGCGAAGACTACAGTTGGTGAAATACTGAGATACTGAGGTCTCTTGCAGATTCTCATGACTTATCGGACCTGTAGAATTTGGCTTTCGTCAGAGTATCCGATTTTTTTTTTTTTTTTTTTTTTTTTTTTTTGCGATCGAGTTTCTTAGACTGAGGTAAAGACGATATTGGTCCATTTGTTTCGCCGACACCCGGTACCGATACCTCGAATCATCCACTGCAATGACAATTTCGGCCCCTTATTATAACGCGCGGGCCACGCAGTTTACAAAACACGCAAACATGAACATAAGAGGATAAACTGAAACAGAGAATTTTCTAGATATTAAGGAAGTAGGGTTGATGAGAAAGCGAAAATTAACAATTGATCAAGAATTAAACAAGAAATTATGCAAACACCTCTATATGATAGTGTGCGTAAAGGATAATCAAGTGATCAGGTCAGTATAAAGAAAAAAAGATAATGAATAGATAATACGTAGGTAGAGATATGTTGATTTTTTTCATGCAACTAGAGATGAGAGATGTACCCTTGGCCATCCGCGTCCGAGGCGTAGACCTCCAAGCTTCTGCGAAGTATGAAAGCACACAGAGAAGTCGTAACGACCTGAAGACGCCCACGGACGTCTGGCGACAAGATAGCAGCACCTCGGATGTCTGCGATGAAATGAGGCTGAGGCGGCAGACTCCTAAGACGTCTGCTATGAGAAATGCCACACGGATGATAACATACAAAGGCACATTCACACCTGTCACAGTGATGGAATTCCACTTGCTATCAAAACTTCTGTTCACAATATGGAATAGTGAATGTTAATATGAAGTTCATAGTTATTGAAGCTGATAAATTCTCTATAAATTCTAATTGAAAAAATTCCATGCCCTCTCCACCTTTTTTCCTACTAATTCCATAAGATCAAACATACTCACAACTGGTCGAGTATGAATTATCTATATATATTAGTATATAATATATATATATATAATATAGTATATATATATATATACGATACTATAAAGTAAAGTAACCTACCAAGAAATAAAAGCCAGCAGGAAGTCACAGCAACAATACAGCCAAACTTTACTGCCTACTTTACCTAAACAAGCAAAGTATAAAACACCTTAATCTTTCTCTCTTTTTTTTCTGAGAATGGCAAAAGACAAGATATATCAGTCACAGCTGGTGTTTGAGTCTTGCGTTTTTATGACCCAAAGTGTTCTGGACAAATGAGATGTGTGGTATAGTAACTAGGAAAGCCCCTACTGCAATGCAAATTAGTAACTAACACTACAGTGTATCTCTAATATTCTGATATTAACATAGACATACAAAACAATGTATGTCATGCAAATTTTTCTGTTTAGTGTATTATAACAGTGTAAATGATAATAAAAAGAGGAATGATAACAACAGACTCTTCAGCTGGCCAATCCAACTCTAACGTTAAAGAACAGAGCTCACAGCCATTCTAGGGAGGCAATGACGTCACTGCTCGTCTAAGTTGATTGGCTGACGTTAACCACTGCCAGTCGTAAGAAGTAATCTGAAAATTGTCTTTATACTCTGCACTTCAAACCGAACACCTGGGGACAACATAAACAAACCAGCTAGACTGTAATAACATTTTACAAAAAAAAAAATATAAAAAAATAAAAAAATAAAAATAAATCAATAATAAATAAATAAATAAATAAATGAAATAATAAGAATAAATAAATAAATAGATAAATGAAATAAAATAAATAAATAAAGAAATTAAAAATTATTAATTATTATCATTATTATATTATATTATGATTATTATTGATTATTATATTATATTATTATGATTATTATTATATATTATTAGAATCCTTTTAAATAACTTGACAAATGAAATATATATGATCTGGCATATTTATTTAATTTCATCATTTCCAAAACTTTCTTAAAGTGTGTAATATCATGGTTATAAAGTATATGACACGTTAAAAACTTTTATACAACACCCTTTATGGCAACATCCAAAATCGAAGAAATGGGAAGAGACACCGGTGTTTGAGAGGAAAGGTTTCCAGGTATTTCCATGATTCTATCAACAACGATGATAATCTATTGTCCATAGTTTCTTTTCTTTGATCTCTGAATGCAGAAGATCTAGACAATATTGTTTAAACACATCTCGTTGTAAAATAAAGCACGGATAGGTTCTCTGTTGAAAAAAATAAGCACAACAGACGCGAGGTGGGTCTCTAGTAAACGAATTTCAGGCTTGTTTCAAGGCTAAAAGGGCGGAGTTTAAACGGCGTAAATAACCTAACGCCGGAAGTCTGAACGGCTTCACAAGCGTTGTAAAAACATCCTTTCTTGTTAGACTTTATCTTACTCTTCCAAAAAAAAAAAAAAAAAAAACGTCCTAATAATTGTTTCAGAGTTAGCATGTTTCGTTGTTCTTTCTCTGCAATATCTGTAAAATAAAAGTGTTTAATATATAAGAATTATTTTACTTATAATCTGACTAACGTAATAGGCATTAATTTAAAAAGTTATCACTAATGGACATTTATCTCGTTGAATATGCTTGCACAGGTGCATTACAGACAATGGGTGGAGATATAATACGATGTCAAGCTTGAACAGAAGTGGCAGCAAAAACCTTACAGCTCGCTTAATGTAAGACTTTTCCTTAACGTTTAGGTCGGTTGCGTGCGAACAGGGCCGTAGCACCACGGATCATCAATAGGAAAATGTCATAGTTACACCAATATTTTTAAGAAAAGCCTTCTGAAAGGAAACTTTGACACAGGAGTTATTTAAAGTTACAGGTACAATGCAGAGAAGTGAATGCACAAAAATAAATAATCAATAAAGGATTAAGCATAGTAGAACATGCAAGCAGTGCGTTAAAAAAAAAAAAATGCGAAAGTAGTACAGAAGTGTAATATTGTAAAGACGTTGGTACAGTGCGGTTTGACGCACAGTTAAGCACCGTTTTGAGACGAGATGACTGTTCTTTGATGGTCGATTGAAAGACGAAATACTATTAGTATTTATTTACGAAGTATAATATACACACAAAATGAAACAGGCATACTACGCATATAAAGATTTGGGTTATAACTTCACTTTTTCATTGTTCATTGCTTAGCATATATATCGTTACCGGCACTTCACACACATCTTGCCAGCATCCAGTCTCCATTCTGCTGGTTCTTCTTAGATTACTGCGGTAGTCGAGAGCTCCTCATCAATATCAGCCACGTCTAAAAGAAAATAGAACAAACGAAACAACAAAATGACAGGTTCCCCATACTCAATGTGTTAATCAATAAATTTATATTTCAACTAATTTAAATTTATACAAATATCAAAACAAAACAAAAGCATACATTTGCTTACATATAAGACATACCTTAAATATGTGAATTCTAACTAAATTGTAGAAGCCGACATGACATTAGCGTGGTCCCACAACTCGGGATACAACAACCTCGAGGAACAATCGTCAACGTCCTCCTGTCGAAAAGACCTTTCACTGCTAGGCCTACGACAGAAACCCATACCCCCCAGATACTGTGGACGTCATGCCCGTGAACGTTCTCGTCTACAGAATAACGATTTTTTTCAGATTAGTAACTGAGAGGTTACGACAAATTATAAAAAAACAAAACTCAGTACACAAGATGAGACAAACGATTATTGCTTCTAAGATCAAATATTAAAAAACTGGAAAAGTTGAATGGTATATAGCCCGGAAAAAAATAATAAAAAGAAAATAAAGTAAAATGCAAAACTAAATGAGAATGTACCATCATTAGAAAAACACAATTCTTATTCGCAAATATTTTGACTGACGTTAATTATTTTTAGAAACACACGAGGTTATGTTCGTGCCGAAACGAATGGAATTCAGCAGGCAGAAGAGAGAAAATTTTATGGCAAATGGTTTGAAATTTTAGGTGGCAGTCAAATCAAACATTGTATATATACTATACATATGTGTAGTGCATATATTATTTTATATATAAATATTATATATATATATATATTATATATTATATATATTATATATATTTATATATTTTTATGATAGGGTGTGGTGAGTTTGTGTATGTGTGGCGTGCGAGGTATTGGGTGTTGTGTGTGTGTGTGGGGGTTACTTATATATATATATATTTTATATATATTATATTATATATAAAAATTTTAATATTAATATGTGAGTTCATACATGTCTATTTTTTTTCGGTAGGTTCATGTTTGACACATATATGTGTCTATACACACACATATATGTATATATACACACTTTTATACATATATATTTGTGTATACATATATATATATATATATATTAAAATAGATATATATATATATTAAAATTTAATTTAAAATAAATATACATTATATAATAGATATATATATATATTATTATTATAATTATAAAATTATATATTTATATAATAAAATAGATATATATATATATATATAATATATTATATATATATATATATATATATCTTATGTATATGCATATATATTACTATTCATACATTGCACCTATATTTTTATATAATTACATATACATTATATAAAAACATGCACATACATGCACACACACACACGCACACATATATAGAGAGAAATACATATACATATGTATACACACACACATATATATATACATACATACATATATATATATATATATATATATATATATATGTATATATATATATATACATATATATACTCTTTTTTTTTTTTTTTACTGGAGTCATGTAGTGATCCTCGACGTGAGAATATATTTGTTCTGCATATATTAATTGATCAAAATTTGATAAGAGATAAAGAGTAAATAGTGGAGCAAATGGCTTATAATAAGACTTTACAGCATATAAAGGTATGGTTAATTTGGTATTACTAGGATAATTACTTTGATTCCTTAAATGTTAATAAGTAACCGTAGAATTACACAAGATGAGGGTTTTTATGAACGGTTTTTCTAGGATAATTAGTTTTTACTATACTTTACTGAGATTTGTAAAATATCTTATGTAACGTTGAAGGTTGAATTCATTATGAGATATAAAATAATATTCCTGAAAACTAAGAAAAAGGGGTAAAACGTGCGAGGCAGGTATACTATTAATTGACTCGTTCGTAATTAAGTAAATTTCAGAACCATTACGTGGGCATACAATTAAGTAAATTCACAAGGGTAAGACATGTTTGCCGAGTCCTTCGCACGTAGCCTTTTTTTAAACGCATTTTCTTTGTGGAATTCTTAAAAGCCATTCCTTAGGCCGTGTAGCAAGCGACAGACTGGGATGGCATGATTAACCCTTTCATTTCTAATATAATTACGTAATTATATTATCATAAATTGTCAGAACCAAAATTGTATATCTTTACAAAAATATTTCTTATGATTTCAGAATGTTGTAAAAGGATAAATGGGACTTAAATTTCAGTCTTTTTACAGGATCATGGTATTAATTAGTAAACATGTAAAAGGAGATAAAGAGTAAATAGTGGAACAATCAATGTATAAGAATGTTTATAGTATATTTGGTATGGTTAATATGGTTTTACTGGGACAATTACTTTGATTTCTTTATTGCTATGGAACAATAGAAATAATGCCTCAAAGTATGTTTTTGAAGGGCAAATTTAATTTTTGTTAAATATATTAATATATTAC
>NC_051403.1:17883079-17887483 GCF_015228065.2 Penaeus monodon | reverse complement strand
TTCCCCTTTTTTCTTTTGTTTGTATTCCTAACCTTCTACTCTTTCCTCTTTTCCAATTTTTCTTTTTTTTTCTCTTTTACTTTTTAAACCCTCTCCATCTTTTCTTCTTGTTTTCAACCTATCTCTTTCTCTCTATTCTTAATTCTCCACCTTTTTCCTCTCTTATTTTTAACTCTCCACCCCTTTCCTTTTTTTTTCTACCTCTCCATCTTCTTTCTTTTTTACCTCTCAATTTTTCTTCTCTATTTTTCCCTCTCCACCTCTTCTCCTCCTTTCTATTTTCCTTTCCCACCCTTCTCTCACTCTATTTCTTAACCTCTCCATCTCATTCTCTCTCTCTATTTCTTACCCTCTCCACCTCTTTCCCCTCTCTATTTCTTAACCCTCTCCACCTCTTTCTCTCTCTTTTTCTAGGATGCTACAAAAAGGCCTACGGTGTATGTTTTCAACTTGATATGGTTTGATACAGCCCGGCCAGTCAATCAGAGCGCGATATCTCAGATAGTGGTTATTATTTTCATTAATTACGAATCGCATCGTAAATTGACATAACTTTTTATTATATGGGTACATGAAATGTTCATGTGCCTTTTTAGCAGTATATCAAATACATGTTCACTCTATAAGGGTAAGGTTTGTCGCTGGAACGACATGGTAAGAATATCCAACGTGTGTGAGTCATATGACGTGGTATTGACTTTAATGGGATGAATATCTTCAAAATCATTCTGTACCTATGATATAACCTTACAAGCTCGGAAATATCAATGACAATACTGTGTATCTTAATTTGTTAATATAGTTCAATAAATAAGTCCAGTAAATGTCCGAGCTCACTGGAATTACCCAGTTGTCTGATTTGGAACTCATTCGCAGTGGATGCGATAAGATTTTTCACATGAAGAACAATGTATGTAATAAGGAAAAAATATTTTTACAGAATCTGAGAAATACATTTAAACTTTCCACAGCCTTGAGAAGCAGAGTATTATGTATAAACAATAAAAGATGTAGAGTAGTCAAGTACTTTTTCCATTTTATTTGGAGCTTCCACAATGTCTTGCTTGTAATTAAAAATCATACCTGCATATGATGTCCGTTAATGGTTTTCTATGAACATTATTTATATGAAATAATACTTTGTATGCCAGTACAAACTTTGACGATATCCTTTTTTATAGCGACCGTGATACAACTTGAAACAGTGTATCAAAGTGTTAGGGGTTTCAGGATGTTACAAAAAAGTTCTATAATTATCCGATATACTATCCAGTATACTCTCCAAACTTGTTAAGTAAAGGCCTTTTTTTGTAACATTTCCGAAACACCTAACATTTTGACAATTCTGATACATTTTTGCCCTTTATGTCATTTGTTAATCAGATTATTGATTTTTGGGTTGAGTAGCTTGGATGCTTATTTCAGGGTGAGAAAGGTGAGCGCGAGTGGGTTGCCCAGCCTGTCTCTTCTTCAGGCAGGCTCGAACAGTCTCTGGGTGATAAAACAAAGCAATGCTGATATTAATTTTGAAGAATATTGTAGGCAAGGGATAAAGAGAATATCATAAAAGTTGGCCAAAACCACATAGAGTAATTTATTATAACACAGTAGATATCAGTTTGAAGCGACACTGGTTGCAGCCTCCCTGGCTGAGCAGAGATCAGCTCCAGTAATCGAGGAAGACGACGACAAAGTAACTGCTGCTGAAGTATTTTTTTTTTACATAACAGTTCATTGAATATTGCAGATCACTTCACTGATTTATTGAAAAATATTTTCCCTGTGATTTCTACCCTTCAGAAATGCTATCATCAAAGAACTAATGAAAAAATTGTTAAAGAGAAATTGTCAAGTTTTGAAAGGTTTAAATTACATACATAGTCATATATCATATATATATATATATATATATATATATATATATATATATATATATATATATATATATATATATATTATATTATATATAAAATAAATATATTATATATATATTTTGCATATATATTTCACCATATATGGACCTTTTAAACTAATAGGGATGCCAGAAAGTGCCAACTAGGAATGCTAGGTTCCATTACTGTACTAAATAAGTTCATGTTCCAATGCTCATTGAGAATGCCACAATAGATAGATAGCTTATGCAAAAACGTAGGGTCATGAAAGTATCGTCAAACAGGGACAAAATAGAATCAGCCGAACTAATAAAGACTATAAATAAAAAGAAGAGGGAAGATATACGGAAATTCAATTCTCAAATAATAAATGAAACAGTGATCTCAGGTACTAGCATGAAAACAGTTAAAAAGGAGACTCGGAATAGGGAGAAATCAATTGTATGCAATAAAGAAACCAGATGGAGAAGTGACATATATTAAGAATGAAATCATAAGAGTAATGGAAGCCTTTTACAGGGATCTATACAACTCAAATGAACAGCCATGGATAGAAACGAATGCGGTAACTAGAGACGTACCTAGTATCACAAGAGAAGAAATAAAAAAAGATTGCTTAAAGGCATAAAGAGAGGGAAAACACCAGTGGAAGACGGAATTAGTATAGACCTTATAATAGATGCAGGAGAAATTGCAACAGTGAAACGAGCAAATCTTAAAAAAAAAAAAAAAAAAAAAACATTATGAGAAGGTGGAGGAGGAGGAGGAAGGGGAGGAGAAAGAGGAGGGGAAGGGGAGAAAGAGGAAGAGGAAAAGGAAAAGGAAGAAAAGGAGGAGGGGGGAGGAGGAGGAGGGGGAGGAGGAGGAGGTGGAGGAGGAAGGAGGAGGGGGAGGAGGAGGAGGAAGAGGAGGAGGAGGAGGAGGAGGAGGAGGAGGAGGAGGAGGAAGAGGAGGAGGAGGAGGAGGGGGGTGGGGAGGAAGAACAAGAGCATAAAAAAGGCTGGTAGCGCCGGCTGCAGCGCCACTACCTTGCTCCATCTTTTTGTCACCCGGCCTTTTCTCTGGACGCTGTCTCCACCAGCAACGCGGCATTGCCAACACCACCCTCAGGTCATGCATAGGGCAAAATCTTCGACCCCCTCCTGATTAATGAATGCTTGTGATGCTTTTAAACAGATAGCTTGCTGTCGCCCATAGGGTTTATCCGTTTTTTTTTTTTTTTTTTTGATTTGTTCGATGGATCTTTTCTGTTTTCTATATCTTTTCCTTATAGTTTGAAAAAAAATATTGGGTTTAGTGTTTATCCAATTCAATCATTTTTCCTTATCTTTATGATTAAAAAAGTGGGTGCAAAACTTAATAAATAAAAGGTAGTTAAGAGGAAAACATTAAAGCAACTATAAAAACAAGGAGTGAAAAGCTAAAAAGTAAGCTTGTGAGGTTAAAACATTATCCAAACGCGTCGCGGAATATTGATCAATATTCCAAAGGTAAACAAACCTAATAGTCTACCTCCGAATTCATTTGCTAAGTACAGCAAGAAAGGTTAATTGGAGGAGAAGCACGCGTACTACTTTCTGTCTGTTTCCGTGACTAACGTTTTGTCGCTCGTGCTACAAACGCTTCCGCTGTTCACCCGCAATTAAGGGATGCTTTTGCTGGGTTGGTAGGGGGTAGGGTGGGTATGAAGGGACTGGCTTGGTCGACTATTATATGTCGTGGCTGTACACACACACGCACTCACACACACGCTCACGCACGCACACACACAAAGACGCACACACACACACACACACACACACACCACACACACACACACACACACCCCACACACACACACACACACACACACACACACACACACACACACACACACACACACACACACACACACACACATTATATATATATACATACATACAGTTATTAAAGTTATCCCATAAATGTTATTTCCCCCTCTATAGAAAACGGGTAGAATTAAGGATACCCTAAGGAATTTGTTTTTTAGTCACAAAAAGACACGCATCAAGTAATTTTTAGATGCATTTAAGGCTCCCAGTAATTCTAAATAGATGTTTCATATATAATGAAGGTAGGGTAAATGAACGACTTTTGTTTCGTGAGCTATGAAAATTGCCTTACTTTGGTATTTTCCAAAGTACATGTATAAGTTACTTCTTATATAAAGTTTATATACATTCAGGGATTCCATTACTTATAAATATATGTCATAGGATATGCATAAGGCCTAATTTCCGCCGTCAAAAAACTGTCGTGCTACACTTTCCTATGACTCCCTCCGTCATTATTGTTTTTATTATATCATTTATGCTTTAGCCTTGGGGATACTTGCTTTAAAGTTCCCATGATGAATGAATACGTAAAGGATCCAGACAGAAAAATAGATGGGAGGCGCTTGGGTCCCGCGGATTTTCAACTGGTTCGGTATTCTAAATCGTTTATTATGATTTTAAGATGTTGATAACGAAGAATGGTTATCTTTTCCTAATGT
>NC_051403.1:17876683-17882979 GCF_015228065.2 Penaeus monodon | reverse complement strand
TTCAAACAATTTTTTTTTCACATATACCTTTCTCAATTCCGTCCGTGTCAATCTTTACTTGTCATATGTACCTTTTTCACTCTTGCCACCTTCAGTCGTCATCTTTACGTGTCTTCACCTCAATGAAAAGGCATATACAATTATTGAGCCACTGTAAATGTCAGTCTTTTCTGTCTAAAATAAATAGAGCTAAGCATCCTTTCGCAGAATCAAGTTTCTGCACTACGAAATCTGCCAGAACATGACCACCAGCCTGGTAAACATAATGGATTTCCTGCGCCTCCTTGTGCACCAAGAACAGACCGAACTCTCGCAGGTCAAGAAGACTGAAGGACAAATACTCAGTACACAAGAATAGCCTCCACCATATCCAACTCTGGCACAATACCACGTCTGTCTACATCTTGTTTCCTGTCCAACACTTCTGTCGGTCCTTGGTTCAGAAGCTGGGTCTCAGGATCTTCTTGGCGGAGAAAGAGTTCCTCGATCTCAGTGTTCCGGCACTTGAGAGGCCTTTGAAGTTATAGGTCGTTGGTGTGTGTATGTGCAACTGGAGAGAAAGTTGTAATAAGGGATAGAGCAAGGAAGAAGAATAAAATCGAAAATGATGATTAGGATGATAATGATGATGAAAATAGTAATGATAATGATAGTATTAAAAATTATGATAATACTGACAGTAAACCTGGTAGCTCTATAGATACTAATACTAAAATGCTAATGATTAGGATAAAAATGATAACAATGATAATAGTATTCATAACAGTACCCCTGTTTACAATGAGTTCCCCTAAGAGACCCCCAAATTTCTGAATCTTGTTTTGATCTAGACCCAATGGTTTCACTTCATTGCTAAATGCATCAATAGCTGCCACCAGTGCTTCCAGAGTCAGATAGAATATCAACATCATCGGCAAAGTTAAGGTCAGTGACCCTGATACTGTCCAGCACTGCTCCACACATTAGCTAGTACCTCTCTTTGCTATCCAGTCCATGCAAATGTTAAAGAGTGTTGGTGCAAGAACACAGCCTTGCCTTACTTAATAGGAAAGAAATCTGACAGGCCCCTATCACACTTTCAGTACTAGTATACAGGCTTGCCATTAACCCAACAATCAATGTCAGAATTCCCCTAAGTCTCAGGATCCCACAATGCAATTCGTGATGCACAGAGTAAAATGACTTCCTGATGTCGATGTAGGCTGCAATGATCCCATGAATGAACTCACATTGGCATTCCACGATGATTCAAAGTGCTAGGATATGGTCTATTGTGGACTTGCCAGGAGTGAATCCAGACTTCTGGTTTCTAGTGCCTTAGTAGGTGGTTTCGGATCAGTTTCAGAAGAATGTGGGCAAAAACTTTATCTGATATACTAAGCAGTGTGATGCCTCGGTAGTTGTTAGTTCCATTGAGCCACTTTCCCCTTCCAGAGAAGAATAACCATGCCTCTCAACAGGTCAGGTAGAATGGAACCACATTGCCAGATGGCAGTCAAGACTATATGCAAGCCCTGTGCCATAGTCACCCCCAGTCTTAAACAGTTCAGCAGGGTTATCACAAATGCCTGCAGCTTTCCCATACTTCAGCATAGAAATCGCCTCCTTAACCTCAGGTAGGATAGGATGTTCCTCGATGATGGGTGAGTCTGGTACAAGTAATGTAATCCCACTGCATGTGAGTCTAGTTGGTACAACTGCTCAAAATACTCAGCCCCACATTCACAAATCCCAATGATCTGTCCATCCACTGAGCGGACTGCAGTCATCTGCGAGGAGAGTTTACAATTCAGTTTTCTCAGGGTTTTGTAGGGAGGGCAAAGTTCATTAACCAAGAAATGGCCTTTAACCTCCACTACAAGGTTCCTGATGAACTGTTTCTTGTGACATGCTTCTCTGTTCTCCAGTGGCTCCAGTGACATGAAATTCTGCTTTGCCCTTGGGCATTTGCCAATGGGCTCCTGTCCTGCATCATGTGTTTCACGCTTGAAAATCTCCCACAGAGGTATTGGGTCCATCAGGATTTCAGGTTCTGTGAACCGATCAGAGACTTCTGTTGCAAACCTCTGTGCACACTCCTCCTTTAATCTGTCCAAGTAAAACACCATAGAGTGGTCACTGGAGGGATGAGGAATTTGAATTGGATCCATAAGGTAGCCACAACCAGCCTATGGTCAGTGCCAAGGAACTTAGCACTCTGATAGACCCTGCAGTTCAGAAGGATCCTCCAGCGAATGGTGACAGGAATGCGGTCAATCTCCTTGGCTTCAGTACCCATGTCCAGTGATGCGGGTTGGAACACTAATACCAGAAACCAGATATCCTCAATCTCTGGGACCTAACAAAGTCCCACAGAAGGAGGCTGCTATTACTACTGTGTTGCGCCCACCCCTTTTCTGTTACTGTCAAAGCCCCAATTTCCCTTTCTTCTGGGAAAACCACTTGGGCTTTGTCCAGAGGGGCACTATTAATTTAACGTCAAGTGTGGGCTCTTCTGTAGCATTCCCTAAGTCATACCACCTGATGAACCCACACTATAAAAAATATAATCATAGAAAGAGGTAATTGAGAGAAGGGTAATATCAAACAATTAATATCTTATAACATTTCCTGATATATTGAGTTATAAATCATCAAACTGTCACAAATAAAAACCTTCTTTTACACAGATGCAAATTTCCCCAAGTGTGTATAGTCCAACCTGTCCCTCTTCTCACCTGTCGTCCTTCTTGAGTCCTTTGTCTGTGCAGATCAATTTTTACAAATTTCTTTGTATCTTTCCTTTATCAGTTCAATGGACTCCTAAAGATGACATCTGCTATACTTCTTGTCCACAGCTCCAAGGACAAACTCAGGAAACATAAAACTAAGAAAAGAAGAAAAACCCATTCCTAAAAAAAAAGAAACAATTGTTCTATTTTAGGAATGATAAAACAATAAAGAATTAAATATAACTAAGTTATTTCTTGTTTGAACAAAAAAATACTAATGACAAACAAACAGTGTATATTTATGCCATTATATACGATCTGAGTAGTTATATAGGTGCATAATAGATATTTTGATGAGACCCTCATTTTAGCATTATTCTATTATAAATTTCATTAACACTTACTCTTTGAATGGGGTTTCAATTCTCAACAATAAGTGAGAAATGTCTGGATGGCATCCAAGTGCCAATGTCTGCTACTAGCTGTGAAGAAGATATTCTCTTTACCTTTATTTTCCAAATTGATTTCAAATAATTACTTTGTTTTTGTTCTGTAATCAGATCTATAGTATTTTACAATTTTAGTATTGATATTGTTACAGCTGGATGCTTTTTCTTACCTCTGATATCCAAAGATTTTATAAACTCTGTTCTCTCTCTTCTCTTTATTTTAAATTTGGTTTTTCTCCTTTATGGTTACAATATCAGGGTTTAACACTGTATATTCTTAAAATTTTAACTTCTACTCAGATCACATATATTACAAGCATATTGTTCTTCTTAATCCATACATGCATAATTCCAGAACTTAAATGAATCTCTCCAGTAACAAAAATAATACATATTGGTTTCTTCATTAAAATATCAATTATGCAACCTTAATATAACAAGTAACAGTGAAATATAACAGCGTACCCTTTAATTAAAGAGAATGTATTGTGGGGGAAACAAAGAAAATGATACTTTGTAGGGTAAACTATTATATTTTACACTGTTTCCTAATCTTAGTGTAATAAGATAAACATATATAGCACTTATACAAAAATAATAAAATAAAGTATCATCTTTCTGAGAAAATAAAGTATCATCTTTCTGAAAATATTTAAGTACTATTATCTTACATAGCTAAAGACTAATTAAAGTTGAGGTATACATAAGTAACATATGCATAAAGACCAAGTAAGTGAGGTATACAAAGGGGGTTCATAGACGATTATTTTGGGTCATTCTAACTTCTGTCCCTTGTGCTCATTACACTACTGAGATCAGCTCCTGAGCCATGGGAACCGACAGACATCTCGTAGCCAGCTCGATCACAACTGGAGATAGCATTGAAGTCGCCAAGAATAATGCAAATGTCTCACCTGGGACATTTGTCCGCCACAGATGCAAGTTTGGCATCTGTGGCGGACGCCTTTCTCATTGAGTTTGCTAACATCTGTAAGAGTGTACACAGCAATAAGAGATACGAAGCCAAAAACATGCTTCAGTCTCAGTGCCATAATAGGTTTGTCAAAAATTGCTACCTCTACTACCGAGGGTTGAAGTCGGCTATGGCTATGGCTACCCCCTGAAGATAACCATCGCTCCAGCCAGACCAGTAGTAACTGTACCCAACCATAATGATTGCTGCCAGGTCTTCTCATCTCCGAGAGGGCCGCTCATCCTGCCGCAGGTTCTGGATGTTCCAGGTTCCAAGGTTAAGCTTCGTGCAGTTGCTTCAGGTGGATGCCCCCTCTGCCACCGTCGCCGACGCTGCCTCATATAAAGGGGGGTGGCAGGCAGTGGGACCGAACATCTGCCTGTGGGGTTCCCTTGGGCTTTTCCCCACAGGCCTCACACTGGGTTGCCAGTTTCCAGGGCTCAGCCGGGACGAGTAACTCCCGTTTCCAACCTACACCCCAGCAGTCGCCCTCCCAATGAGACCGACAGCCCGTCTCCTTGCTGGGTAAGAGGTGCAGTACCCCTTTCCCCAGCATCTCCATTTATACGACTATTTACTGAGAATTCTATCTGGGGGGTTGAGAAATGGCAAGGCCCTCCTCCACTGAGCCGCTCATTGATCCCAAGGGCAGAGGGGTAGGAGTTGGTACAGAGTCAAGGCATATTCACATGATGGTGGACCATGACTCCTCTAGGACATCTTGTTACTCCCAGAATTTAGCCTGGGATCGCAAGGTACCCAGTTTCCATGGGTGGCCACGAGGAGGCACTCCAGAGGTCTCGATGACGGAGAGGCTATGAACTGGCAGGGGAGGCTTATGCAAAGCTGCTCCTTTTTTGCACTAGGCGGTAGCAGTAAGCAAGAAGGCATGCAAAGCACTTAACACTATCAAGGCTACAACACGATTACTTCACATCACCCTGAGCATGAAGCACCGACCCATTGATATATATATATATATATATATATATATATATATATATATATATATATATATATATATATATATACACACACACACACACATACACACATATATATATATAATATATATATATATATATATATATATATATATATATATATATATATTATATATGCATGTATATATATCATATATATTTGCATATATCTATATCTACTATCATCTATCTATATTTAATTATAATATTATTATTTATATATAATTAAAATGCATATATATATATATTTATATTTATATATAATTTATATATAAAAATTATATTTTAATATGATATTTAAATTATATATATTATTTTAAAAAAATATATTTTATATTGGGGGGTGGTTGAATCATAATTTTTTATATTATGAAAAAATAAAAATTATTTTTTATTTTAAAATATTATAAAATTATTATTTTATATTTAAAATTTTATATTTTATTATTTTTATTTTTTTTTTTTATAAAATTTTATCTATTATTTTTATTATTTATATTATATAATTATAATTTTTTTTATTTTTATTGTATTATTTCTTTTTTTTTTTCTGTTTTTATTTTTTTTATCTTTTTATATATTTTTTTTTTTTATATTTTTATTTTTATAAAATTTTATTATTTTTATATATTTATTTTATTAATTTTTTTTATTTATTTTTATTTAAAAAACCATAAAATTCTATTATATCTTTATTTTTTTATTATTATATATTATAATTTAACTATATATTAAATATTATAATGTATTATCTAATAATTATAAATCTATATATTTTATATTATATTTTTATATAAAATATAATATATATAAATAATAAAAAATATATTATAAAATTTTATAATTTATATATTATATATTATATATATTATATATATTTAATTTCTCTTTATTAATTATTTTATTTTTTTTTTATATTTTAATTTTATTTATTTATATTATTGTATTTTATATATTTATTATAATTTTTTTTTTTTTTTGTTTTTTTTTTTTTTTTTTTTTTTTTATTATATTTTATTTTTATTCAATAAATTTTTAAAAATTATTTGTTATTAAAAAATAAATAAATTTAATTTATTTTTTTTATTTTAATTTTTTTTATTTTTTTATTTTTTTTTTTTTTTTTTATTATTTTTTTTTTTATTTTTTTAAAACATAAAGTTTTTTTTTTATTTTTTTA
>NC_051403.1:17864360-17871860 GCF_015228065.2 Penaeus monodon | reverse complement strand
CCCGTCGGTTATTTACTGCCAAAAAAAATTTCTTCAAAACAGTGTTAAGGTACAAGTTTCAAAAGGTGTATTTGTAATAAGGAGGCCCAAAATGAAGGTTTGTTTTCCAGAGGCAAAGCGTCGTGCCCCTGGGGCTGGTTTGCCCCAGTTGTCCCCGTCCCTTTTGCATCAGGGTTTTAGTCCAACCTTTTTCCCTCAGCCCTTTTACCTTAATACTTTTTACATCTTTCTTCTATTAATACCCGCCGACCTCAGTCCTCAAAGGGGAAACTTCAGATCCAGAAAAGCCTCTGGTGAGGTGTGCCCCCAGAAAGGGGGTAGGAAAAGAAGGGGGCTATTGAGGGACTCCCCCCAAATTAAGGGCTTTGGAGCCGTCAGGCAAGGCTTCCCGAGGCCTCCCCGGGACAGTTTAGCCCGCCACCCCCATCTACAGGGGCCCCACGGCTGGTCAGAAGGGCCCCCGAAAAACCCAAAGCCCCCGGTCTCCCTTTTTCCAGGGAAAAACTAATCCTGCCCCCAAAGGGCCCAAGGGGACAGCACCCCGCCCCCATTTCCAAAGGGGGCCCCCCCGCCAGACAGAAAGCCCCCCATCCAAAATCGAAGGTTTTGCCCTAGAATATGTAAATACAATATATATTATATATATGTGGGGTGTGTTTTGCCCCCCCGCGCGCGCGTGTGGGTGTTTCATGCATAAAACACCCACACACACAAAACACACACATATATAATATATAATATTATATATAATATATAAAATATTATATATAATAGATATATATTATATATTTAAAATAAAAAATAAATAATAATTTTTATGATGCACACTGACGTACCCCACACACACACACACACCCCACACACACCACACACACCACCACAAAACACACACACACACACACACAAAACCCCACAAAACACACACACACACACACAAACCCCACACACCAAAAATAAAATATAAAATATATATATAGATATATAAAATATTTTATATATATATATTATATTATATTATTAAAATATTAAAATATGAAGTTGAATATTAAAATATATAAATTTTATATATAATTTTATATATATAAATATAATATATATATTTTTACATTAAAAATTTTTAAAAAATATAAAAATATATATATTTTATAATTTTATAAAATATATATATATATATAAATATATAATATATTGTGGGGGGTGTGTGTTGTGTGTGTGTGTATATATGTTTATATATAGGGGTGGGGTGCATATAATATACCCTATGTATTTATACAAACACCCAAAAACATACCCCACACCACACACCACCACACACACACACCACACACACACACACACCAACACACACCCAAAAATATATATATTATATTATATATTATATATATATATATATATATATAATTTTTATAATTACCTTTTATATATATATGTATTTTGTGGTGTGGGTGTATATATTAAATTTTTTTATTTTATTTATATATATTTCTTATATTTTATATAATTTTTATATATATATATATAATATATAATATATATATATTTTTATTAATATTATATATATATAAAATATTAAAATATACAACACACCCCAAAAAACACACCAAAACATTACGATTTTTTGGGATTAGGTATTTTGGAAAATTAAACAACCCGGGTAACACCTTTTCCCCGTTTTTTGCAATGGATCAAAGCCTTTTTTGCTGATTTTTAATTTTTTTTTTGCTTATTTCCAATAGATTTTTTTTTTTTTTTTTTTTTTTACACACAAACCCCACATACACATGCACAAACAACACACAAAAAACAAAAAACAGACACACAAACCCCAGACCCCGCCACACCAGCCCCGCAAACACAGACACGCACACACAGACACGCACACAGAGACACGCACACACACACACGCACACACCCACACACCCACACAACACAACACCACACCACACCCACACACAACACCCCACACACCAAAACCACACAAAACACACATACACACAAAGAAAGCATACAAAAACCCGACCCCTGCACATATAAAAACCCACCAACTTATATTACGTTATATGTGTATATATATATATATATATATATATAATATTTTATTATATTATATATATATAATATATAATAATTATATATATATATTTATCTTTTGGGGGCGCGGGGCCGAATGGTTAGAGCGTCGGGGTCAAGACTGCACGACGGGGAATTGACTTTGGGGGTTTGAAGGCAAAGGGCCGCCCCGGTTTTTTTCCCTTTGGCAAGGAAAATTTTTCCCCGATTGCCTGCCTAGCCCCTGGGGGGCAAGTAGCCCCCCGGGCAGTGCCGGGTAAATAGAGGGGGGGACCCCCCCCCAAAAAAAAAAAAAAAAAAAAAAAAAAAAAACCGGGCGGAAAAGGCCCCAAAGGCAAACCCCGCTCTAAATGCAAAAAAAAAAATCATGGAAAACCCCTTGATCACCAAAGGCCCCGGTGGCCAAATGGTTAAAAAGATCGGGGCTCCCAAAAACCCGTCACGATGGCAAAACTGAGGGTTTAAAAGGGGTTTGAGCACCGACCCGGGGCGGGGTTTTTCCCTTGGGCCCCCGGGCCCACCTTGATTGCCCCACCTAGCCCACTGGGTGGGCCCAAACCCAGCCCCAAGGGCAGTCTGGTCCCAAGCCCGGATTTAAAATAGGAGAAGGGTTTCCCAAAAAAGGTAACACCGGCACTCTCCGTGGAAAGGAATTGGGGGCCCTTTCCACGTACTCACTCCAAGGCATCACAAACATGAAAAAATACAATTAAATATCAGCTGTGACCCCGGCGGCTAGACATGAACCCACCCTTAAAGAATGAATATATCTATATCTATTAGATATTATATAGATATATTAAAATTTTTATAATATATAAAATTTTATGTATTAATTTAAATATTTAAATATATATTTTATATTAATAATATATATTATAAAATATATTTATATATGATATATACATTTTTTTTTTTTTTTTTTAACAGCATTTTTTTCCCTGCAGGAAAAACGGCATCTTTTCCCAATTTATTTTTGAAAAGGTTTTTTGGGGGAGTCTCATTCCGCCTGAAGGATGCCCCCTTTGACAACCCGGAACACTTGTGCCAAAGGCCGGGGACACTCGCGTTTTTTCTTTCTCAAGGGGATTTTAAACTTTTCTTTGCCGTGAGAACGGGCTTTTGGGGGAGCATCAGGGGCGGGAGGGATTTTTTCGACTGGCTGCCCGACGTGGATTTGACCTCGGGATAATTTAAGTCATTTTTTCAACCCAAAGAAACCCTCGCGGCGTCAGTGTGTGGGGGTGTGTGGGGTTGTGTGGGGTGTGTGGGGTTTTTGGGGTGGGTTTTTTGTTTTTTGTGTGTGTGTGTGTGTGTGTGTGGGTGTGTTTGTGTTTGTGTGTGGGGTGTGGTTTTGTGTGGGTGGTGTGTGGTGTGTGGGGTTTGTGGGGGTTGTGGTGTTTGTGTGTGGTGTGGGGTGTGGGGTGTGTGTGGGTGGGTGTGGGTGTGTTGTGTGTGTTTTGTGTGTGTTTTGTGTTTGTGTGTGTGTTTTCTGCCCCAGTTAGGGGTTTTATAAAAAAAAAAGGGGGAGAGAAGGGGGAGAAGGGGGAGAGAGGGGGGAGGGGAAGGAAAAAAGAGAGCTAATTGAGAATGAAAGGGAAAAATAAAAAAAAACACGAAAAAAAAATAGGGGGGGCGAAGGGAGCAACTAAAAAAGTAAAAAAAGTACTTTTCCCCGCCTTTTCTTGGGGGAGAACACGCCCCAACCCTTTCAAGCACCACCGCCCCACCCCTCATGTTTATGAATAAAATAACAAAAATTTAAAACTGTATTTCTTTTTTCCCTTTTTTTCATAAACATCATCATTTTCTTTTTATCAGCCACTTCGTATTTCAAAGGAGGGGGGAAAAGGTAAAGGGGGCCGACTCACAAGGGGATAATTTTTTATGTATAGTTTGATCCCTATATAGATGTTTTCCTTCTCTCTCCTTCTTCTCTCTCTCTCTCTCTCTCTCTCCTCTTCTCTTTCTCTCTCTTCCCTCTCTTCCCCTTCCTCTTCTCCCCTTTCCTCTCTCTCTCCTCTCTCTCTCCCCTCCTTTTCTCTCCCCCTCTCTCTCTCTTCCCCTCTTTTCTCTCTTCTCCTTTTCTCTTTCCCCCCCCCCCCTTTTCCCTTTTCTCCTCTCTCTCTCTCTTCCCCTCCTTCTTCCCCTTTTCTTCCTCTCTCTCTTCCCCCTCTCCTCTCTCCCCTGGCCCCCCCCCGG
Source organism: Penaeus monodon (assembly GCF_015228065.2). NCBI lineage: Eukaryota > Metazoa > Arthropoda > Malacostraca > Decapoda > Penaeidae > Penaeus > Penaeus monodon. The sequence goes on along the minus strand of NC_051403.1, from coordinate 17,867,588 downwards.
ACCCCCCCTTCTCTGTTATTTTTAAACAAATTTCATGTACCAGCTTTCAGTAACAATTTCTCTTAAATATTCAGTCAGTAATTCCAATATTATTTAGATTTATCAAAGCCTCCTTCAATATATTTTATATGCTAATGAATCTACAATTTACACGTAAAGATATGCTTCAGAAACACAAATGTAAACACAATTACACATATATCGGTATTTGTGTTCATTTCATTCGCGACATTTCCCGGGCCGGTCGCGACAGCAACGATGCCAAATTACACTGTTGCCAAAGGCTCGACTCCACCCCTATTCCTAGTAATCGTGCTTCAGTTCACGAATTACACTGTTGCCAAAGGCTCGACTCCACCCCTATTCCTAGGAGTCGTGCTTCAGTTCACGAATTACACTGTTGCCAAAGGCTCGACTCCAACCCTATTCCTAGGAGTCGTGCTTCAGTTCACGAATTACACTGTTGCCAAAGGCTCGACTCCACCCCTATTCCTAGGAATCGTGCTTCAGTTCACGAATTACACTGTTGCCAAAGGCTCGACTCCACCCCTATTCCTAGGAGTCGTGCTTCAGTTCACGAATTACACTGTTGCCAAAGGCTCGACTTCACTCCTATTGCTAGGAGTCGTGCTTCAGTTCACGAATTACACTGTTGCCAAAGGCTCAACTCCACCCCTATTCCTAGGAATATATATTTTCAATGTAATTTCTCTGTTGTATGTATTTCTGACGAAGACGCATTCGAAACCGGTCAAATACATCTCTTGTATTGTGAAGATATTCATTCTCATTCATACCTTGTCTACAGTTGTCAATATGAATATGGTTCATATATATGTATATTTATATGTGTATTATTTATATGTGTATATACATACATTTATTCCGTTATATATGTACATATACACATATATAAATATATCTGTATATATACATACATAAACGTATATGTAGATATATACATTTATTTATCTATATATGTTTATATATTTATTCATTTATTTATATCCGTACATTTATATATATATATATATATATATATATATATATATATATATATATATATATATATATATCATCATCATCATTTAACGGTAGGTTCATGTCTGAGCCGCCGTGGTCACAGCATGATACTCAATTGCAGTTTTCACGTTGTGATGCTCTTGGAGTGAGTACGTGGTAGGGTCCCCAGTTCCTTTCCACGGAGAGTGCCGGTGTTACCTTTTTAGGTAACATTCTCTCTTATTTTATCCGGGCTTGGGACCAGCACTGACTTGAGCTGGCTTGGCCACCCAGTGGCTAAGCAGGCAATCGAGGTGAAGTTCCTTGCCCAAGGGAAACAACGCGGCGGTCGGTGACTCGAACCCTCGAAGTCAGATTGCCGTCGTGACAGTCTTGAGTCCGACGCTCTAACCATTCGACCACCGCGGCCTTGACGATCATGTGCTTCCATGATTTTTCTTGGCAATTTAGAGCGGTGGTTTGCCATTGCCTTCCGCCCGGTGTTTTTTTTTTCCCGAGTCACCATCTCTATTTACCTGGCACTGACTTGGGCTGACTTGGTCCCCAGTGGCTAGGCAGGCAATCGAGGTGAAGTTCCTTGCCTAAGGGAAACAACGCGGCGGTCGGTGACTCGAACCCTCGAACTCAGATTGCCGTCGTGACAGTCTTGAGTCCGACGCTCTAACCATTCGGCCACCGCGGCCCCATATATATATATATATATATATATATAATATATATATATATGATATATATAATTATAATATATATATATATATAAATTTATATATATATATCATATATTATTATATAATATATATATATTATATAATATATATATATATATATATATATATATAACAACATACATACAAACAATATATATACACACATATATACATACGCATACACATACACACAAAGATATACATGTGTATATATATACATATACATACACACATAGATATACATGTGTATATATTTAACAAATAAATAAATAAATAAATAAATAAATATATATATATATATATATATATATATATATATATATATATATATATATATATATATATATATATGTGTGTGTGTGTGTGTGTGTGTGTGTGTGTGTGTGTGTGTGTGTGTGTGTGTGTGTGTGTGTGTACATATATATATATATATATATATATATATATATATATATATATATATATAATATATATATATATATATATATATATATATATATATATATATATATATATATATTTACAGACACACACGCACACATGTGTCGGTGTGTATGTGTGTTTATATATATGTGTATGTGTGCCTATGTGTGTATGTGTGCGTGGAGAATGTCTTATTTCTTTTTTCATGTTTTTTTTATTTACTTTTTTGAAAAGGAGAAAGAAAACAAAGAGAAAGAGAGAGAGAGAGAGAGAGAGAGAGAGAGAGAGAGAGAGAGAGAGAGAGAGAGAGAGAGAGAGAGAGAGAGAGAGAGAGAGAGGGGGGGGGGGAGAGAGAGAGAGAGAGAGAGGAATGGGTGTGTGCACAGAGAAAAGCAGGTTTGCCGGCACGGGCAACCGGCGCCAACCCGCGTCAAGAATTAAACCATATAAACAAATGTATGTGTGCACAGAGGAAGCAGGTTCGAGCGTGTCCGCGCCGGCAGCCTGCTTCAACCCGCTTTCCTGTTTGCTCTGCTCATTCTTGCCTGCTCAACCCGCGCGGGTGGACGCTATTGAGTGGAGAGCAGGATGGACGTTGAGCTCCTGATAGCCAAGGTGTATATGATAGACAGCCAGTGTGGAATAAATGGAATAGTACCACGCTAACAGGAATGTTGTGGATAGGCAGTGGGCTACTTTCATATTGTAATATCTTTTAACGTTATACATATTCTATTTTTATTATCACATTATCATCATTATTTGTATAATTGTTGTTGTGGTAACTGGTGCTATCATTGTTATTATAATAAAAAATGACTTTTGTATGAACACTATCAAGCAGCATGAAGTCATCGTAAGACGATGAGCTCGACATCTTGTACACTGATGACAGATACTGCCTCTGTCCGTGTCGCTCACCGAGCGGGTCGAAACTGGTTACCCGCGTCCTCTGTGAACACCTTCTCGCGCTGGTAACCTGCTTTCTCTGTGCACGCAAAGTCACCAAAGAGTCAATTCCGTGAACTGCCTGTCTTGCCTGTTTACCCTTTTCCTTTATTTTCGAAACTATTTT
>NC_051403.1:17848164-17864260 GCF_015228065.2 Penaeus monodon | reverse complement strand
CTAGCCCTTTAAAAAAAAAAAAATTTTTTTCCCCCCGGCCCCCCCAAAATTGGGGGTTTGGGTCGTAAACCAAAAAAGGGAATTTTAAAAATTTCCCTAGAAACACTCCTATTCAAAAAAAAAAAAAAAAATTGTTATCCCCAATTGAAAAAACCCAACACAACCAAAAACACCACCAAAAACCCCCCAAAAAATTCCCCCCCCCCCTTTTATTATTTATTAAATTTTTAAAATACTTTAAAAATTTTTTGTTTACAGATAAGGAAAAATTACAAAAACCCCCCCCCCAAAAAAAACCCCAACCCCCCCCCCACCAAACACAAAAAAAACCAAAAACAAATTTTAAATTTTAAAAAATTTTAAAAAATATAAAATTTTATATTTTTAAATAAATATATTTTTTTTAAAATATATAAAAAAAAATAAAAAAAAATAAAAAAAAAAAAAAATTAAAAAAAATTTTTTAAAAATTTTTAAAATTTTAAATTAAAATTTTAATTTTTTTTTTTTTTTGGGGGGGGGGCCCGGGGGGGTGGGTTTTGGAAAAAATTAGAAAATTTTTTTTAAAATTGATTTAAAGGGGGGGTTTTGTTTTTTTTAAAAAATTTGGTTTTGTTGGGTGGGGGAAAGTACCCAAATTTTTTAAAAATTTTTAAAATTTATTAAAAAAAAAAAAAAAGGGGGGGGGGGTTTGGGGGGAAAATAAAAAAAATATGGGGCCCTTTGTTTTTTTGGGGTGGGTGGTGAAAGGAGAGGGGGGGTTGGGGGGGGATTTTTGGGGGGGTTTTGGGGGGGGGGGGTTTTTTTGGGGGGGGGGTTTTGTTTTTTGGGGGGGGTTTGTTGGGGGTTTTGGGTTGGGGGGGGGTTTTTTTGTCGGTTTTGGGGGTTAAAATGGGGGTTTTAAAAAAAAAAGGAAAAAAAAAAGGGGGCCCCCTGGGGGGGAAAAGGGGGGGGTTTTTTTTTTTTTTGGAAAAAAAAATTTGAATTTAAATTTTTTTTTTTTGCCCCCCTTAAATTTTTAAACTTTTAATTTAAAATTGAAAAAATTATAATATAAATTTTTTTAAAAAAAATTATTATTTTATAATATATAAAATTTTAAAAAATTTTTTTAAAAATTTTTTTTTTTTTTTTTTTTTTTTCCCCCAAAAACCCAAAATTTTTGGGAAAAGGAAAAAAAAAAGGGAAAATTTTAAAAAAAAAAAAAAAAAATTTCCTTAAAAAAAAATTTTAAAAATTTTGGGGGTTTTTTGGGGGTTTTTTTTTTTTTTTTTAAAATTAAATTTTGTTAAACCCAAATTTTTAAAAAAAAAAAAACCTTAAAAAAATTTTTTTAAAAATATATTTTAAAAAATTTTATATAATATTTATTTTTTAAATATAATTATTTTTTTTTTAAATAAAAATTATTTTTTTTTTTTTTTTTTTTTTTTTTTGGTTTGGGGTTTGGGGGTTTTATTATAATTTTTAAATATATTAATTTTTTTTTATATATTTAAAAATTTTTTTAAAATTTATATATTTTTTTTTGGGTTTTTTTTTTGGGGGTTTTTGGGGTTTTTTGGGGTTTTTTTTTTCCCTTTTTAAATTAAATTTTTTAAAATTATTTTTTTTTGTTTTTGGGGGGTGTTTTTTAAAAAGGGTTTGGTAGGGGGGGTTTTTTTTTGGGTTGTTTTTGTTTTTTGGGGTTTTTGTTTTTTGGGGGGGTTTTTTTGGAGGGGTAGGTGTTTGTTTTTTGGGGTTGGGGTTTTTTTTTGGGGGTTTTTTTCGGGGTTTTTCCCCTTTTCCCCGTTTTTTTGGTGTGGTGTGTGTGGGGGTGTGTGTGTGTTGTGTGTGTTTTTGTGTGTTTCTGGGGCGTGTGGGGTTGTTTTGGATGAATATATATAATATTTTTTGGTTAACAATTATATGTTAAAAAAAATTATTTTTCCAAAAAAATTCATCATAAAAATTTTAAAATTATATATATTTTTTAATATAATAAATAATAATTTTTAATTTTTTAAAATATATTTAATAAATAAAAATTTTTTAAATATAAATATTATTAAAATTTAAAATAATTGTTTTTTAAATATGATTTTAATTGTATTTTTTGGGGAAAATTTATTATTTTTTTGGGTAAAAATATATATATGGGGTGTTTGTTTTTAAAAAATTTTTAAAATAAAAGAATAGGTATTGATAGGTAAACGGTAAATAATGGAGGTTCGTCCTTTCTCTTCACTAAACCATGGGGTCTGTGGGTTGGCCGCTTCGAGCCTTTTTGGCAGGCAAAGTGATGTCATAAACCCGCTCTGGAGCGATCAAAGGGCCCAAAGGGACCCCACTTTTTCAGGGGCATCTTTCGACCCCGGTTTTGTACGCTGAAAACCCGTGCCTCCATGCCCAAAAACTTTGTCACCTTTCGTTTCGAAAAGCAAAACCCGTTCCCTTAGAGTAAAGCCCGGATTTGATGACTCCTTTTGGACCCGCCCTTTCTTGTTGGACCCGTACGGTAAGGTTGTTTTTTTTAGTTTAAAGGGATAGTGATTCGTTTTTTACTGGCAGATTTTTTTTGGTTTCCCTTCCCTTTCCTTCCCTTTCCCAAACACAAATATTTTCATAAAAAGCGATACAAACTGTGGTGTGAAAAAAACTAATTTTATTCAATTTATAAATGGAATGTATTTTTTCAAGTTCCTTCTACTGCTTCCCGATTAGAAAAATTTGGCAAAGTTTCTTTCCCATATTTTTCAAACATCCCCCTAGGTTTAAAAATTGCACGGAGGCCCGGAAGCTTTACCATGGACAGCAGCCACGAATATCCGTTTTTGATTATTTCCCAGCAGGGAAACGTAGGTTAAGCTGAAGGTAAAAACTATTTCCAAGAATTTTCACTTTTAAACCCAAATGCATATGCTTGTTTCTGTCCCCCAGTACAAAGTTATCCCCCCTTTCGAACCCCCGCTTGGGCGTTTTACTACAGTGGATTCGTAGAGTTCGCACAGCTCGGCAACTTTCCAGGGGATCCGCGATCAGCTGTGCCTGATGACCCCCGTTTCTTTGACTACCAGGCGAAATCAATGGTAAATTTTTTTTAGATTTTTTTTCCACTCTTTCTTAAAACCAGCGGTTCACCCAAAATAAAATTACTGAAATTTTGTTTCAATTTTTAGTCAATTTTTTCAACAAGACATATAAAATAAATGTTTTTAATGACCCATTGGACAAAGGCATACGATATGATAAGTTTGGTTTTGTTAGATCCCTTTGGTTCGTGACTTAGAACCTAACAATTTTTTTGCATTAGGAGGTGGCAAATGAAGCTGTGGATAGAAGCTACACGCCACTCAACGTCAACCTTATTTATTACTCAAATATATTTTAAGATATACTTTTGCCGAAGTTATCTTGGCTTTAAATAGTCTAGTTTTCCTACAGACGATAATAAGAACATCCACCTAGCACATGAGTTTTTTTTCTTACTTGCTTTTATCACTGCACGCCAGTCTTCCCCTTTCTGATCACGGGTGTCATTAATCAACTATTTTAATATCCCCTGTGTAAAGTTCATTAGCGTCAAAATGCAATGTATCTTTCATAATTTCCAAAATATACAAACTTTAAAAAAAATATTTTTTTGTATGTTTAACAAAACTTTATATGCATTGCCGCATTTTAAAATGTCCATCAAGAACGCATAAAGTATACATTTCGAATCAATAATATTTAGGAATCAGATTCTTGAAATAAGATAAAAGTATTAATGATGTCTGTATCACAGAATCTCTCAAAAACTCTTTACGTTTCAAAGATAAACGTTCACGACACTTTCTCCGCAAAATAGTAACCATTAATGATTCCCTTTACCTCTCATAAAGACGGGCACACATCAGCGATCTACCTATCAGTCATTCCTGTAGTTCAATTATCAGTCTATTAACACAACTTAAATTTGTCTTTTAAAAAAGGGACACTGGTTTCACAATAGCCAGTCAATTCTTAAGTTTTTACTGTGTATCCTTAGACGCATGTTTCCAGTACTCTTTTTGTCCGTTGCGAAGATAACTTAGTTTCTTGTCAGCAGGACAGAGAGGACAATTTTCTTAAGGGTTTTGTGTCGCTTGCCTTGGCCTCTGATCCGTTGGTTAATTCCGAAAGTAGTTATTTTCTGATGTTATTTAGTTTTTCTTCAGTACTGAACCCTCCCTTATGTCAGGGTGGGAAGAATTTCTTCAGCACAATAAGGGTTGCAATGCAATTAAATCCTTCTGGACATTCTTAATCATCAAAATGAATAACCTTCCCTACCCGCAGTGTAGGTTCCCTCGAATATGAGCTGTTTTCATCAAACATATTGTATAGCTTTTAGGGGTATTTTGAGAAACATTTGGTTACAAACATTGGGTTATAGTTCTCCATATACTGAACTGATTATGTGATAAAGTGTGGGGAGGGATGATCCCTCACACTGGAAAAAATATATATAATGATAAAGTTAACAAATATAAGAAAAAATAGAAAATTGCATTCTTCTGAAATGAAAATTAGAATTGTCATTTTACATGGCTAAATACATCTGGTCATAGGGAATGGCTACCCCAGTGCTCCCTGCAAAGTTAACGCCTAAATATTGTTATTTATGGTTGTATTCAAACACCGTTCTTTGCACTGCTTTAAGTGAATATTTAGAAAATATATATTAATAGGATTACTGATATTCCCCTAATTCTGCATAATCTAAGGCCATTCTCCAGTACTTCTAATAAACAATAATAAAAGTGATGATAATGAGAATTGTAGCATTGGCAATTACTAGGGATGAAATGCAGAAAGATTTATTCGTGATGCTTTCGATATTGTGTCATTCAAAAAACGCATTATATATATATATATATATATATATATATATATATATATATATATATATATATATATATATATATATATATTCATTTATTTATTTATTTATTTATACATATATATAATTATCACATTATGGAAATTATTTTATTGTATTATTTTTCGCAAATAAGAAGTATAAATAAGCTCTGACCACCCATTTCTCAAGACAAGATGTTGCTATCATGCAAATACTTTTTTATGCATTTTTAAAATCAAGGCTGGTGCATTATCGTTCATTTTCTAGGTAATACTGGTGCCTTTTTAGACAATAATTCTATTATTTATATTGTGATCAACATGATGGGGCTGGTGAGTTTGCTGAGCGTTAGAACCTTCTTGCTATGTATTAACGTTATAGTGTATTATTGAGACTTTTGCATACTTTCAGATACTTAATGCATAAAGATCTTTGGAAATAAATTCTACTATAGACCGACCGTAATATCTTTTTAGCATATCAGAAGGATGTACGATATACACCTCACATGACCACGATTGATGCTAGGACATTCCAAAATTCTCTCATAAGAACAGGGACTTTTGGGAATGATATGAGATCATTTTGAATTACTCAAACCTCGCAGTGGGCCGGCAAGGAACAGCGTATCCGTTCGGTATAAGAGTCGAGCTTCAAATTCCTTGTTGACTGCGAGTGGAAGAAGCCTTATATTCATGCTTTGATCGTTAATGTAATATTTCTTTCTTCCATAAAGTCTAGATTGAATTATTATCAACTGGTCATCAAAAGGGATATGAGTGTTTCGAATACATCTCTAGATTCCTCTGCACTACATTTAATGTTTATCTTTCAAACATCAGTATGTATACCTTTTTAAAATGAGATTTGTGTCTAATGTTATAATGGCCCCTTTCCCTCCCATAAGTTGGAGCACTGTATTCTTTTAACTCTGTTAGATTCCAACATATGGGTCGGAACGAGGTCCCAGTCATGGCTTGATGGCAGACCCATTTCAGTTGAGGAGTGGGCACCAAACAGACCAGACGGAGGTGCCACGGAGTGCGCTAGGATGTCGAAGCAAATTACAGGTATATTTAGAATAGACGATAAACCATGCACTTTCCTATACTCATTTGTATGTGAAATCAAATAAAACCCACAACACAAACATTGGTGCGTGGAGGAGGAATGTAAAGAAATCGGCAGAGAGAAGAGCTGAGAACGGCGCTTTATGCCAAAGGCTTCTCCGTCATATGGATTCTTCCGGGCTTATTACTTGCTCCTTTATGCCCTAGTGAAGCAATGTGACGGAAAAGCTTTAGGCATATCCGTATATTTTACAGCTCTTCCCTTCGTGCTTTTATTTACAATGCACCCACTGAAATTGGAAAATTAAGCTAAGCAGCAGATCATTACAAACACCCACATGGAATCCATGACATCATTCCTACACTCATACACAATTATAATAGCCAATTGTAATAACACTCGGACGGGATCCACAAACGAACATATGCAATTGGCGCAGTTGTGAACATGACAGCATTGCAAGGGCATAATCCTGACACCCTCTTTATCCAAATTACTCTGGCACTGTGGATTAACAGGGAAAAGGGAAAAATCACGCCGGGAGTACGTTATGCCTGCTACTTTTTTATGGATCCTGGTCCTGATGGAGATGGTTCTTTAAGGTAGTGGTAAAGACATTAATATTTGTGGTAGTGATAATACCCGCAATAATACTATTATTGGCGATGGATACAATAACAAAAGGGCCTGATAATGGTGATGATAAGTGTGATTATAATAGTAGTAATAATGATAACAATAAGAATGATCAAACGGCAATGTAACAATAGTAAGACCACAAGTTATATGGTAATAATAGCCTTTATGGTATTACATCACTCTTAATCATTATAATTATTATCGACATCATGAGCTACCTTTATACTACTATGCACCATTAGCTTAATATTATGAACATTTGTGACTTTACCACTTGAACTTCCATCAATAACTTTATAAGTGTAAAAGACATAGGCATTGCCACTGTGATTGTAGCAGCATCATTACCATTGTTGTATTTAACTATGGTATCATATTTCTGATGGTTTAGGTAATTGTTATTAATATTACTTATCTAGCAATTTTACTATTATTTTGTTATTTTCATTGCTGATATTAATATCACCATTGTTATTATTGATATTATCAACATCGTTAATACTATCTGCATCATTACCAACTGTTATAAAGTTATGTGCTTTGTTATTATTACTACTAAAGAATAGCATTATCACTGGTATTACTATTACTTAATATATTAATCAATTATCATATTATTCACTATTATCAATATCAGCCTAATTTTGAATAACTAATACTGGTATTGGTACTAACAAATATGTTGTAGTTATAATATTTGCTATCATTATCAATAATATAATTACATTATCATTGTTATTTGTAATGTTACTCATATTCTTGTCACTGTGGTTATTGTCAGTTAATCACATTTTGTATTACTATGAAAATTATTATCATTATTTTTATAATAAATATTGTCATGACTATGTTCATCATCATTAATGTAATAAATATCATAATTATTTATATTATTATTACAAGGCTTGAAACGCACATATACATACCAATTACCATTGCTGATGTAAATATAAGAGAAAAATACATTGACACTAACTGGTAGAAAGAAACTTTACGGAAGTTGCTATTCCAATTTAGATAAACATTCCACAATTAACGTGAGAATTTCCTTGTCGATAAGGCTGACATTCTTATATTATCTGTTTGCGGAAGAAATTCTTTAACGCTCTGTGAAAGCGTGTCATTATTCAGGCACGCACACACTTTATACGTACAGTACTTGCCAAAAGAATACGGCTCTACCCCCTGTACCCTCATCCTCATGATGGAAAGAGACTGGTGATATTATGTAGATGAAAAGTATCTGGGTCACGCCGGGCCAGCAGAGCTGAGCGTGAGAGAACGCAGGTAATCATCCCCCACTACGCCGTGGGGAGATGACAAGCATATATTCTTATCTGGATCTTGCCCATCTTCATTTATCTAGAGACTATATCATTATCATGGTGCCTACAAAGAAAATACCTGAAGAGGTAATTACCCAAGTCATTGTACTAAAGGCAGCCAGGCCTTAGAACGAAAGAAATCGGTGCATTGTTGACGGTAGCCAAGTCCAAACTCAAGAAATGCATTGAGCAATTTTGGGCAGGAGATCTGGAGACACCATTCCAGAAACCTAGGATAGAGCACCCCAGGATGACTTGTCGAAGGCCTTTGAACATCTCAAAGCGTACTTTAGGGTCAGATCCGTAAACTACAGCAAGATCTCTGAAGGACAGCAACCTTGAAGGGTTTAGGGAGACTTCCACGTATACCATGGCACATCCTGTGCAGGAGTTACACCAGACATGCTCTTCTATCAAAGGCACAGGGATATTACTGGGTTGTCTATTGCATGAAATATTTTGCCTGGAGCAAGGTGAACTGGCTCTCAGTGATGTGGTTAGATGAGGTTACATTGATTGTTTTGTGCAACCGTGGAAGGCGAGTGTACAGGTGAAAAAGCAGGGACCCCTTCGACCTCCACTACACTAAAACGCCGAGGTTGCTTTACTGGCAAAAGTCTAGAGAAACGTGTTATTAAAAAATAAAAAAAGTAATATAATAAAAAATAAAAGCTAACCATCATAACCATCTGCAGCTGCTGGGTAACCATTCTTTCGAGCTCGCCAAGGCCAGCATCTCTGCCCCTGCCCACACAGGCAAAAAAAAAAAAAAAAAAAAAAAAAAAAAAAAAAACTGTGACCAAGTGGCTAAATGACTGCATGGTACCCTTTATAAAAGGATTGGCCTGGTAATTGCCCGGATCTGAATCCTATTGAAAGCCTGTGGCACATCAAGAGAAATTTACAGGGGAAGGACATCAATTCAGAACCTAAGCTTGATGGCAGCCATTCTTGAGTCCTGGGGCAATAACTCACCAGATACACTCAAGAACCTTGCTCTGTCACTTCATAGACATCATAAAAGTGTAAAGATGAAGAAAGGCAACCCTATCAAGTATTAAAATGTAAACTAGACACATGCTTTCATATAAATTCTCAATGTATTCATTGATAAACAGGGTGGGAAACCAGGGGCCGCATAGTTTTAAAGAGTACTATAGGTGGGTGCATGTGTTGTTTTGTGTTGGTGTGTGTGTATGCATATAATAATTAGGATGTTCCGTAAGTTGTAGTAGTTATTAGTTGAGGTGATAGTATATATCAGAATAAGTTTTTTTTTTTTTTTATAACAACTTTATGCGGACAGTATGCATAAAAAAAGTACCCCTGCTAACCTTCACGGGGCATTTTGCATTATTACGTAATCGTTATTGGTGAATCTGTAACGTTTCATAAATTGCTTTTAGAATTCATCCTTTTAAAAGATTACTTCACACATTTGCAAATGCGCCACTAGCTTCTCTCTCTCTTCCCTGCCGCCTTGACTAAAATATCTCTAAAATAGGTCCAGCGGATGTTTTTATTCTGAATTGCGTATTATTATTAGTTTTACAAACATCTAGCTGAATCCTAGGAATACCCCATATATACAAGATGTTTCCTGTCTCAGTTTTTAGTCTTTCTGGAGTGCGATCCACAGGTTTCCCTGAAATGCTCTCACATAGAGTGTTGTAGTTTTAAAGTCTTGAAAATATTGGTAAAGTAAGCATTGACTATCATGTATCATAACACTGTGTTTAACTGGTGTCATACTTTACACCTTGTGCATCTCCTCACATGTGCTGTTTGCTTGCCTTCAGTTTGGGATATGTAACTTTGCGTCGAGAGGAACGAGTCACGACATGATATAATTGTATTTTGTATTCCAGTATTCGATTATACAAGTATATTTTACAATAAAACAGTATTTAGATCTCTGAATTTCAGTTTGTTAAGTATTGCTCAATTTGGAGAGTATTTAAAGTTGCATTTTTTTTTTTTTTGTGTGTGTGTAAAGATATCTATCAATACAAACGGTTTTCATAATTTTACTTATTCATATATTTATTTTCTGCCGAGCAGAGTGTTTAGTGTCAAATAAATAAATAGTCAATCCGTTCATGGCAACGTTGGTCACAAACTATCTTGTAATCCCTGCATTCCAATCAATAAATGTAGAAAGTGTCAAAAGAATTTTATTCTCCAGCAAAACCAAAAGACACTTTGCACCCACACGTACAATTATGTGTGTCTGTGTGTGCATGTCGGTGTATGTGTATAATTTTCCTCACAATTTCCATTGAATTATTTATTTCAGATTATCCTATTAACGGCCGTTATTTTATACGCCACATTCATCTGCCTTTTTCATGTATGTAAAACCACTATAGTTTTTTTTTTTCGGTATCGTTGGAGTTGGCTTTCGGCGGGTATGACGTAATGTCTTAGACCCGCCCCTTCAATCGTCGCCTAGTCATTGTTCCTCATTGTGCCGCGGAATCAAGGGCGTTGGTAGTTGAGATATCTATTTATATAGAAATGTGGTAATACATTAGTGATTTAACTTTTAACGGGAAAATAAAGAGGGAACCCATGATCATGGCAAAAAGATTATTTTACCAAAGATTTTTCGCCAATTTGTTTAGGTGTTTTCAGTATAGATTTCAGCTATAAAGCACTTAAAAGTCAGTAGTTGCATCTAATATTTTGATTAGGATGCATACAGAATTACGATTCATTTCAAAATTGTAATGTGTCGCTACTAGCAAAATTAATACTAATACTAACACTACTAACAAAAATGATATTGATACCAATAGCAAAATAATACTAATACTAACACTACTACTACTAATAATAAAAATAATGATAGTTAAAATTATATTGTGATGACAATTATAGCAAGAACAGGATTCTAATTGTTTCGTAATATACCTTTACTTGTGGATGTTTGCGAGAGAAAGGCAGTGTCAATAGGGGTTATTTATAATGTAGATGCTACTATTGTATATTCTCTTATCTTCCCCGTAAACTACATTTATCCTGCTATTGTATATTCACATATCTTCCCTGTAAATTACATTGTTTTCTGCATGTGATACACAAGGTGACTTCTTTTGATTTACTAATACAATTCTTAGCATGAAGGTATTAATCAATAATTATAATTATTAGAAACTTATTGCACATTGTCTTTCAGTCTGGAGAAAATAGTGACAATGTATATCTGTAATAAATTATTACAAATGATGTGAGGTTCTTTAATCAAGGGAGAAGTTTACGAATTAAGGAATGGAAATAGGATTCAAGTATTCTATATATCCTATGTATGTTGTTAAAGCTGTCATGTCTTCATTATCAACATGATCACCTTCATAATGATCATACTGAAGTATTATGACGACTATTACTTACAATACATTTTATAAAATTAATATCAGAGGTTAGAAATGATGCTACAAGAAGCCTTAGGTTTGTAATTCATTTTAAGGCCCAGTGTAGATGGTTTTCACGAAGTAATCTGCATGTAGGTGTCGTCACCATCACCTTCTCTATCTTTATCGCGATCTATCCCCAACTCCAATTTATATTTCTTTCTCTCTCTCTCTCTCTCCTCTCTCTCTCTCTCCTCTCTCTCTCTCTCTCTCTCTCTCTCTCTCTCTCTCTCTCCTCTCTCTCTCTCTCTCTCTCTCTATCTATCTCTCTCTCTCTCTTTCTCTCTCTCTCTCTCTCGGGTGTTTCTTTACGACTGTCTTTGCCGATAGTTTTTTTCTCTCTCTCTACCACGCTTTGCAACACACTCGCCAACCAATCAGTCTTTGAAAACATTGGTGTCAAATTGGCTGTACTGAGAAAAGCCCTTGTGTTGAGCTTCCCATGTTTTACTAAAGAGGCCTTATGTTTTGACAATCCAGCCATTACGACCAACATAGATTTCGTGATTCCTGCACCTTAAGATGATTAATAATTCGTCTTTTCCATGATAGAAGTGTAACGTAGTTCATCACGGTGCTCATCAGCCGACTGCAGATTAGCGAAGACTACAGTGAAATTACTGAGATACTGTAGGTCTCTTGCAGATTCCATGACTTCTCGTCCCTTTAGAATTTGGCTTTCGTCAGAAGTATCCGAATTTTTTTTTTTTGCATCGAGGTTCTTAGACTGAGGTAACGACCGATATTGGTCATTTGTTTCCCCTCGACACCGGTACCGATACCTCTGAATCATCCACTGCAATGACCAATTTCGGCCCCTATATTATAACGCACGCCACACACGTACACAAACCAACGCAAACATGAACATAAGACGGATAAACTGAACAGAGAATTTTTCTAGATATTAAGGAATGTAGGGTTGATGAGAAAATCGAAATTAACAATTGATCAATGAATAAACAAGAAATTATGCAAACACCTCTATATGATTAGTTGTTGCGTAAAGGATAATCAAAGTGATCAGTCAGTATAAAGAACAAAAAGATAATGATAGATAAGTAGGTAGAGATATGTTGATTTTTTTTCATGCAAATATGAGATGAGATGATGGTACCCTTGGCCATCCGCGTCGAGGCGGTAGAACCTCCAAGCTTCTGCGACAGTATGACAGCACACAGAGAAGTCTGTAACGACCTGAAGACGCCCACGGACGTCTGCGACAAGATAGCAGCACCTCGGGATGTCTGCGATGAAATGAGGCTGAGGCGGCAGCATCCTAAGACGTCTGCTATGAGAAAATGCCACACTGGATGATAACATACCAAATGGCACATTCACACCTGTCACAGTGACTGGAAATTCCACTTTTGCTATCAAAACTTCTGTTCACAATATGGAAATAGTGAATGTTAATATGAAGGTTCATAGTTATTGAAGCTGATAAAGTCTGCTATAAATTCTATATTGAAAAATTCCATGCCCCTCTCCACCTTTTTTTTCCTTACTAATTACATAAAACAAACATACTCACAACTGGTAGAAGTATGAATTATTATATATATATATATATATATATATATATATATATATATATATATATATATATATATATATATATACGATAATATAAAGTAAAGTAACCACCATGAAATTAAATCCAGCAGAAGTCACATCAATAATACATCCAATACTTTACTGTTACTTTACCTACACAACAAAAGTAAAAACACCTACTCTTCTCTTCTCTTCTGAGAATTGCAAGACAAGATATATCAGTCACAGCCTGGTGTTTGAAGTCTTGCGTTTTTATGACCAATTGTTTGGACAACTGAGATGTGTGCTATAGTAACCTAGAAAGCCCCTACTGCAATGCAAATTTAGTAACTAACACTACCGTTTTCTTCTTAATATTCTGATAGTTAATCCTAGACATACAAAACAATGTATGGTCATGCAAATTTTCTGTTAGTGTATAACAGTGTAAATGATAATAAAAATAGGAATGATAACATACAGACTCTTCAGCCATGCCAATACAACTCTTAACGTTAAAGAACAGAGCTCACAGCCATTCTAGGGAGGCAATGACGTCACTGCTCGTCCTAATGTTGATTGGCTGACGGTACCACTGCCAGTCGTAAGAAGTAATCTGGAAAATTGTTATACATCTTCACTTCACACCGACCACCTTGGGGACAACATAAACAAACCAGCTAGACTGTAAATAACAATTTTACAAAAAAATAAAAAAATAAAAAATAAAAATAAAATAAAATAAATAAATAAATAAATAAATGAATAAATAAATAAATAAATAAATAAATAAATAAATAAATAAATAAATAATTATCATTATTATCATTATTATTATTATTATTATTATTATTATTATTATTATTATTATTATTATTATTATTATTATTATTATTATTATAATCTTTAAATAACTCTGACAAATGAATATATATATGTATCTGAGCATATTTATTTAATTTCATTCACTTTCCAAAACTTTTCTTAAATTGTTATAATATTCATTGTTATTAAAGTCATATTACACGTTAAAACTTTATACAAACACACGTTATTGGCAAAATCCAAAATCGAAGAAAGTGAATGAGACACCGTGTGTTTGAGAGGAAAGGTTTCCAGGTATTTCCAATGATTCTATCAACAACGATGATAATCTTTGTGTCCATAGTTTATTTCTTTGATCTCTGAATGCAGAATGATCTAGACATATATTTAACACATCTCCGTTTTAAAATATAAGCACGGCTAGGTTTCTCTGTTGAAAAAAATAAGCACAACAGAAGCGAGGTGGGTCTCTAGTAACGAATTTCAGGCTTGTTTTCAGGCTAAAAGGGCGGAGTTTAAACGGCGTAAAATAACCTAACGCCGGAAGTCTGAACGGCTCTCACAAGCGTTGTAAAAACAATCCTTTCTTGTTAGACTTTATCTACTCTTCCAAAAACGTCCTAATAATTGTTTTCAGAGTTAGCATGTTCGTGTTCTTTCTCTGCAATATCTTTATAAATAATAATTGTATAATATTATAAGAATTCTTTCTACTTATAATCTTGACTAACGTAATAGGCATTAATTAAAAATGTTATCACTAATGGACATTTATCTCAGTTGAATATGCTCTGCACAGGTGCATTACAGACAATGGGTGGAGCTATAATAATGATGTCACGCTTGAACAGAAGTGGCAGCAAAACCTTAACAGCTCGCTTAACTGTTAAGACTTTTCCTTAACGTTAATAGTTCGGTTGGCGTTGCCGAACAGGCCCGTAGACACCACGGATGTCATCAATAGAAAATGTCATAGTTACACCAAATATTTTAAGAAAGCTTTCCAGAAGGCAACTTTGACACAGAGTTTATTTAAAGTTACAGGTACAATGGCAGAAGAAGTGAATGCACAAAAATAAATAAATCAATAAAGGAAGCATTAGTAGGAACCATGCAAGCAGTGCGTAAAAAAAAAAAAAATGCGAAAGTACGTACAGAAGTGTAATATTGTAAAGACGTTGGTTACAGTGAGGGTTTGACGGCACAGTTAAGACACCGTTTTAGACGAGAGTGACTGGCTTTGATGGTCGTATTGAAAGACGCAATACTATTAGTATTTTATTTTACGAAGTATAATATACACACAAAATGAACACAGGCATAATACGCATATAAAGATTTGGGTTATAACGTTCACTTTTTCATTGTTCATTGCTTTCAGCATTTATATATCAGTTACCGCGCACTTCACACAATCTTGACCAGCATCCAGTCTCCATCTCGCTGGTTCTTCTTAGATTACTGCCGGTAGTAGAGCTCCTCATCAATATCAGCCCACAGTTCTAAAAGAACATAGAACAAAACGAAATACAAAATGACCCGTGTTCCCATCTCCATGTGTTAATCAATACAATTTATATTTCAACCTAATTTACATTTATACAATATCAAAACAAACAAAGCTATACATTGCTATACATATAAGACATACCTTACATATGATAATTCTAACTAAATTGTCAGCAGCCGACATGACATTAGCGTGGCCCACAACTCGGGACTACCACACCTCCGCGTAACAATCGTCACGTCCTCCTCCTCTGCTCGAAAGACCTTTCACCTTGCCTAGGCCTACGACAGCTACCCATACCCCCACAGACTACTGTGACGTCATGCCCGTGAACTGTCTCGTTACACTAATTAACGATTTTTTTTCCAGATTAGTAACTGAGATGTTACGACAAATATAAAAAAAAACTCAGTACACAAGATGAGCAAAATATTATTGCTTCTAGATCAAATTATTAAAAAATGGAAAAAGTATGACTGGTATATATCCCGGAAAAATAATAAAAAGAAAATAAAGTAAAATGCAAAACTAAATTGAGAATGTATCCATCATTTTAGAAAAACACAATTCTTATTCGCAATGTTTTTACTTGATTTAATATTTTAGAACACACGAGGTTATGTTCGTGCCGGAAACTAATGGATTCAGCAGGCAGAGAGAAAATTTGATGGCAAATGGTTTGAAATTATTAGGTGGCAGTTCAAATCAAACATTGTATATATACATATACATATGTGTATGTGCATATTATATATATATATATATATATATATATATATATATATATATATATATATATATATATATATATATATTTATATATATATGTATAGGTGTGTGTGTGAGTTTGTGTATGTGTGTGCGTGCGAGAGTATATGGGGCGAGAGTATATGGGTGTATGTGTGTGTGTGTG